>NW_015428344.1:0-1210 GCF_001527695.2 Protobothrops mucrosquamatus | reverse complement strand
TAGAAATACAGGAAGCAAGAAATAAAATTCAGAATTAAGTGTGAACTCTTCATGGTTTCTCATTTTCAGTATCAGTTTTTCATTGCTAAATTTAATATGCAAAAAGATATTTGAAATTATTTTAGCAGAAATGATAATGATATTAAGTTGCTAAGTTTAGCTAGAAAACTATATACTATAATTGAATTCTGGTAGAAAAGTAATGTTTTTAATAAAAGCGACTTTACAATTGCTTGGAAGCTTACAATAATTTACCTAAAATGCTTCATAGCTAAAATTGTTGATTCCATGTATTCTGTTCATTATTGAAATAAGTGAAGTTAATCTTGTGCTATTTTTTTTCATCTTGGAGCTAAATATTTAATGCCAAACATTTGTCAAAAACGGTACAAGCAGTTCATTAAGAGATTATGTTAGAATAGAATAGAATAGAATAGAATCTGGAAAAGACCCCCTACTCAAGCAGGAGAACCTATACCATCTCAATATGTTGTTCAATATATGTTTAAAAAGATGGCAGTGGCTATATCAATCAGTCAATGAAGCAATTAAATGTATTGAATATGTCAATAAATATAATTAGAGCAAATGTGTTGATAAGACACTGGTGCAGTCGGTTTTCTTGGATAGTACTGTTTATCTATACTTTCCCACAGTTTGTTTCAGCTTACAACTTTTCTAGAACATATACCAAGGCTGTTTTACCCCTGTTTCTTTTCCTGGAGTTCTCAGCAGCATTTGATTTGATCATCCATGTATTCTTCTGCAGAATATAGTGAAGATTGTAGTTAGTTTGTCTAGTTTAATGAAGAGAAGGACGAGGGGGGACATGATAGCAGTGTTCCAATATCTCAGGGGCTGCCACAAAGAAGAGGGAGTCAAGCTATTCTCCAAGGCGCCTGAAGGCAGGACGAGAAGCAATGGGTGGAAACTGATCAAGGAGAGAAGCAATCTAGAACTAAAGAGAAACTTCCTGACAGTTAGAACAATTAACCAATGGAACAACCTGCCTCCAGAAGTGGTGAATGCTCCAACACTGGAAGTTTTTAAGAAGAGACTGGACAGCCGTTTGTCTGAAATGGTGTAGGGTTCCTGCCTGGGCAGGGGGTTGGACTCGATGACCTCCAAGGTCCCTTCCAACTTTTTATTATTATTATTATTATTATTATTATTATTATTATTATTATTATTATTATTATTATTATTATTA
>NW_015428343.1:0-1210 GCF_001527695.2 Protobothrops mucrosquamatus | reverse complement strand
CCCTTATGATGACCGCTACCCCCCCGCCCCTACCCCGGGTCCTCGGCTGGTGGAATGCCTGAAAACCTGGCGGGCAGATGTCCACAAGAGGCACTCCTCCTTCCACGCCCAGCCAGGTCTCAGTGATCCCCGCCAGGTCCGCACCCCCCTCTAAAATAAGATCTTGTATGAGGGGGGCCTTGTTCACTACGGACCTGGCATTACATAACAACAGCCGATGATCCCGGGCCGGGGGGTCTGAGTCTCCTGGAGACCGAGTAGAGACCTGAGGACCGGAGCACCCACAAGCTTGTAAATAGCGTGTGCGTGCTCCCCTGACCTGATATGGTCCTCTACTCCCGCCATATCTGCCTCTCCCACTGACCCATCAATGCGAGTCCCATCTTGCTCTGGAGCTGTGAAATGTTTCTCAGTAGAAATTTTCTTTTTTAAAAAAATATTTTTTTAATTATTTTTTCAATTTTACATTTAGGTATTTAAAAAGCAGCGTGGTGGCTGGGTTAATCAATAGTTCAGTGACATACAAAAAATTTCAGTACAAATCTCAAATATTTCCTCTCTTTTTCCCTTAATATCTACTATCTCATATTTAAGCTAATACAGTTCTTATTATATCAACTAAATAAAAACATCATTGTTACATTTATCAATACATTTTTAGCTTATACATATCTTAATTACTTTTACATTCAATCTTTACATTCAATCAATATCCTGTTATTATTTTTCCCAATTTTTAGTTTCCCATCAATATTCAAATTTAACATTTGATATTTATAATTTCCAGGTTTTAGGTAACCAAAGTTTCCTTTATCTCAATTCATAACAGAATCTAATATTCAAAATATACATCTTATCTATTTGGGTATAATCTTCTTCTATTTCCTAAAAGTTATCTATTTCCCCCCATTTTACATCATCTAATTAATAATACAGTATCCCCTTTAATAAATCAAAGCCCATTATATATATTGTCTGAGTTAATCAATAAATCAAACATATTCATATATTTTTTTCTTTTGGGTCTAATTTTTAAGTATTAAACAAATAGCATCCTTATTTTTGACTAATTTCCAATACTCTGCTCTCTCTACTTCTACTTTACTCACAACTTTGAGAAAAACACAAAGTGACCAAATTTTTATACGAGAAATAGTATGTGTAGGTGTAGTATGTTTGGTATAGGAATAAAAGAGAAGGGAAAAATGCA
>NW_015428342.1:0-1210 GCF_001527695.2 Protobothrops mucrosquamatus | reverse complement strand
AATTAGTATAGTTGTAATACTTTATTTGGAGTTAAAGGGGTGTGTAGATTGTTAGCATTATAATTGTTTTAATTGGATTAATGATTGTAGAAGAATTATGGAAATATGAACTTGATCCTGTATTCAGCTCCGGGAAGCCGAGGAGGGTATGGGGGGAAAGCTAAAGTTAATGTATTAAGATGTATATTTTACAAAAAATAAAAAATTTAAAAATTTGAAAAAAAAAAAAAAAAGATTCTGCTCCTGGGTCCCATCAGTGGGAACCCTTTTAAACAGGGGACTCGCAACATACTTCTTCTGCCAGATTTGATGGGATGGGTAGATACTACAGGGGGAGAGAGCAGTGCTAATTGCTTTCTATAGCTGTGTAGTAGATTTATTTTCTGCCTTTATTTGGTGCAACCTGGACATCCATTGTATGGCTGGATCCGCAGTTCCTAGAGAATTCTTGTCTTTTAATACAGGGGTTCCCCAAACCCTGGTCTGAGGACCGGGACCGGTCTGCAGCCTGTTGGGAACTGAGCTGTGCAAGCAGCGGGCGAATGCGCGAAGTTCCATTTGCATATGCGCAGAATTAGGTTGTGCACACAAAACCATTCCCTGCCACCGCCACTGCTGCTACTGCTACCACTGCTGGTCCACCAAGCCAGAAAAGTTGGAGACCTCTGTTTTAATATATATATACTTTTAACGTGTACTTATTTTTTACGTCTTTTGTTTTCTTCCAGGCACGTTCGTCTTTCAGCCTTGTGCTATCCCCAGAACTAGAGGGACTTGCCGGCCCTGTGAAAACAACACCTTTTCCAAGCTGCCGAATTCCTTCAATGCCTGCTTTCGTTGCAGAGCCTGCAGGATTTTAGGTATTAAGGATGGAGACCATTTTATATTTTTTTTGGAAGAACTTTTTTATTTTTTCCAACTCTCCCCCATACATATCGGCAAATGTACCGTGATATTTAACATACATTCTTTTTACATTCTTATCTATCAGATACTCTTTTTTTTAATAATTTTTTTATTAATTTTTGAAATTAAACAACAAATAACACAAATATGATGCATTTACTTACACAAACAGAAAAGATAATACATTTTCGGAGACGCTCGGCAGTCCCCGCCTTGCCTCCACCCTCATTCACCTTCCTCTTCCTTCCTCTCCCTAAACCCACAACCTCTCCTCTTTGCTCCTTTCCACCTCCCTACATCCCAT
>NW_015428341.1:0-1210 GCF_001527695.2 Protobothrops mucrosquamatus | reverse complement strand
TTTTAAGCAATTTGTATAATGAGGATGCATTGTTTTTTCTGAGTCTGATTCAGAATCAGATTAGTGAAAACAGTGATTAATTGAAAATCTTTGTTTCATGCTAACGGGTTGCAATGCTCTTTAGAAGATACTGTCAGCTTGGATTTTGCATTGTTACTTGAAATTGAGTATTTATGAATGTGTTTTTAATCAGTATTGCCACTAAAAATTCTTTGAAAATATTTGAATCCTCTTTTTTCTACTCCCTGGTTTGATTAAACTAGAATTGGATTTCCTTACATCTTGGAATAAGAGGAGGAAAGCACCCTATTGATTTGATCTACACATTGTAATTGCTATGCAAAGTAGACCTCACTTAGTTATCACAAGTAAGCCTAACCAACAACACTGTTGCTAAATGTTGCAGTTGCTAAATGGAAATTAACATAGCTGCAATGGGCTTATGACATTACTTTCCCTTCAGTTATTAACTGAATCACAGCATTGTTAAGTTAATATGTTAATATGCGCCTGCAATTTTTCTGCTGTGTTCTCCAATAATTCTGCTTGTTGGAAGCCAGTTGTGAAGGAATAATGCTCACATAACCGCAGGATGCTGCAACTGTCGTAAATGTGTGGACTGGTTACAAAGCTGGCTTTTTTACATCATAATTTCAAACAAGACAGTAACCAAGAACTATTTGTAGAATATATGTGTTACTCATTCCTACTATATAACTATTATAAATGATCTATTTCCATTTTTGCATCCTATCATAATTAGTATAAATTGGAGGGAATCAGACTTTTCCCAGAATTGCTTCCATTTCAGAATGGTAACTGGGCTTCTATGTGAAGAGCTTTGATGTTGAAGATATTATCACAGTTGAATGTATGTGCTGAAGGTGGATAAACTTATCATTCTCATTGCTACAAATCTGTGAATTCTAGTTTGTGTTAGTTCAGTAAAATATTCAATATTATTTTTAAATGTTATTAAATTTTGTAAATATTTTTGTACACATGTCTTATACTTGACCATCTTTACTACAAATTTGCCTCTTGTACAAGTTTTATTAAACAAATTTGCCTTAGTACCATGCATTTGAGTGCATTATTTTCACTAAGAAGCAAGATTTCGCTTAATAACAATTGTACAAAGAACTGCACTGCAAAATTGATAGCAATGTTTATTTTGAAGATTAGTGAATTTCAATTTGTATATTGATTC
>NW_015428340.1:0-1210 GCF_001527695.2 Protobothrops mucrosquamatus | reverse complement strand
AGCAGGACTGGCCTAAGGGGAAATTTTTTAGTGGGGTTCTTAAACATTTTTAATTAATTATAGCCAATTTAAATATTTCTTTTTAACCAAGTTTTAAGGGGTGTCTTGGGGTGTATTTGTATTTTATTGGTTGTTAGCCGCCCTGAGTCCGTAAGGAGAAGGGCGGGGTAAAAGTTTAATTAATAAATAAATTAATAAATAAATACCATTTAACATACAGTTGGACAAGCTTACATTTTCTAGGATCCTAAAGATCCTAGCTGATGGTTCTGGAGCGAGGCGGGAGGGCCTCAGCTTTTTAATGAGGTTATGGTTCACCCTCTCCTTAAGAAACCATTGCTAGATCTCACCTTGGTGATCAGTTTTCAACCTGTCTCCAACCTTCCCTTTGGGGGGAAGCTGTTCAGAAAGTGGTGATGCTGCAGCTCTAGAGGATTTTAATTTAGGTGATCTGAGAGTACCAATGAAAGAGAATATTTGTATTCTGAGAATGAACTGAGAGTGATTAACCCCAAATCGCTCAATTACTTATGTATCACAACTTGTAGACCAAACAAAAATGGAATTGGATATATGGTGGCTCAGGATGAAGTAGGAACCTAGACACTGTCTTACCATATTGCATGAATGAAGCCATCACACTAAACTATAACATAGTTCATTTGTTTGGGCATAGCATATTATATGAACAATTCTATTTTTTAAATTAATCTACATTTAAAGTATAGTTTTTGTATGAACTCAATCAATAAATTGTATTGCTAAAGTAGCTCTATGGTTATGGAGAACCATTGGACATGGTCCTCTTGCCAAAGAAGCATACATATCATGTCTTTGTCCAGTAGTAGTAGTAGTAGTAGTAGTAGTAGTAGTAGTAATAATAATAATAATAATAATAATAATAATAATAATAATAATAATAATAATAATAATAATAGTAAAGTTGGAAGGGATCTTGGAGGTTCATCTAGTCCAACCCCCTGCTCAGGCAGGAAACCCTATACCATTTCAGACAAATGGCTGTCCAGTCTCTTCTTAAAAACCTCCAGTGTTGGAGCATTCACTGCTTCTGGAGGCAGGTTGTTCCACTGGTTAATTGTTCTAACTGTCAGGAAGTTTCTCCTTAGTTCTAGGTTGCTTCTCTCCTTGATTAGTTTCCACCCGTTGCTTCTTGTCCTGCCTTCAGGTGCTTTGGAAAATAGCTTGACTC
>NW_015428339.1:0-1210 GCF_001527695.2 Protobothrops mucrosquamatus | reverse complement strand
TTCCAGCTCGCGGGACTGGCCTAAGGGATTTTAAAGGGGTTTTAATTACTTTTAAATTTGACGTATCTAAATATTTCTTTTTAATCAATTTTTAATTAGATGTATATGTTAGTATTTTAATCATTGTCAGCCGCCCTGAGTCCGCAAGGAGAAGGGCGGGATACAAATGCAATTAATAAATAAATAAATAAATAAATAATAAATATGTTTTTTGTATATAATAAAATGTGGCTTTTGTGGTTTGCCACATTAGGGTGGGGTCACTCATGAATCTTGACCGACAAGAGAAGACAACACACGGCTATCCTCTGGACAAGTGAACCGTCGGGCGTATCCTGTGTTCCTCTTTTATTTGGCACATACATGAGGAAGTGTGCAGGTATCAATATAATTGGTTACATATATAGGAAATAAGTACATGCCATCATATAATTGGTTACATACTTGTTGCAGGGCAGAAAACACTTTCTATAGGATGTGGTTTTCTCTCATGTCCGGAGTTATCCGGACAGGCTCTGTGGCTTGTGTTTCTGAGCACAGTTCTATAGAGCTTTTCCTGTTACAGGATGTTCAGATATGTGGTTTGGAACAGGATATACAAAATTACATATGCAGCTACATTTTCTTACTTGCTTTTTGTACATGGCCAGATTCTTAGCTAATGCAAAGCAAAATTACCTGACCATTGCAATAATCATTCCCAACAATCATTCCCTACTTATTGTCCTAGTACGCAAGCTGGCCACTGGCCTAGTCTTACTATAGAAGCCTGAATCATAAAAATCCCAACATCTCCTCTCTTTTTGTTTTTTTAAAAGATGGTTGACTCTTCTTCTTGGGCGAATGGCCTGTCCTCCCTCCCCTCGGGCTCATGCTGTTCTTCCTCCTGCTCATCCATAGGCAACAGTGACTGTGTGATGAGGGTCTCTGCTTCGCTGTCTGAGCAAAATTGAGGATGTGTGTCCTTTATGGATTCTAGGTCATCCGTGGGGAGAGGAACGTATCCATGCTGTTCCCAGAGTGACATTACCTGAGGTGTTGCACGTTTTGCTGCTAGCAGTGACAAGCTATTTGATATGGTGCAAATAAAAATAGATAATACACAAGACAAAAGTAAGCATCCTAAAGCGATCTTACCAATGAGCACAACAATGGCTTGCAGGCCTGGCAATTTTGGAAACCATGATCCAAAAAGAGAATGCATGTCAAA
>NW_015428338.1:0-1210 GCF_001527695.2 Protobothrops mucrosquamatus | reverse complement strand
GATTGGTGAGGATGGATTGGCTATATTTAGATAGATTATATTAGCTTATATTTGATTATCTCTTTATGAGTTAAAGTATGTTTATATTAGATTAGTTTATAGTGGGTAGCTTTATATAGATTTGGGAGGATGAATGTTTAATCCTGTAATCAGTTCTGGGAAGTCCGGGGGGGGGGTTAGGGGGGGATGGGGCTGGGAGGGAGTATAGAAGTAGAGTTAATAGTATTGATTAAAGGGGAAAGTAGGATACATTAAAATAATAATAGATTATTTATATGTATAACTGAGTTAATTATATTGATATTATTTGAATTGTATAAGTACGATTTTGTTTTGATTAATTGATGGCCTTGCCACCATGTTAAATAAAAACCAATAAAAATTTTGTTGAAAAAGGGGGGAAAAAAAAGAGTGGCAGTCAACCCTCTGGGTACATGATTAGGTTAACCCTAGACTAATTCTATGGACATTCAAAACCAAAAAAAGCTAAGTAAAGTGAATAATTAGCAGAGGCCTGTGATTTTGGGAAACAAGCCCTACTTTGGGGAGCTGTGAAATAAAAAATAAAGAAGGCTTTTTATTTCTAATCGTTCTAGCCTAATGATGCTTTTAATTTTTGTGGAGTTTTAAAAATCAGTGCCTCAAAAGCTGGGGAAAAAGGAGCCCCTAAAAGGCAGCCAGAGCCTGCGTTTAACCCCTTTTTTCTAAAAGGTATTTTTTTTTAAAAGGTATTTATTTCTAGGTGGCTTTAAAATTATTTCCTCGAATGCAGGGGAAAAAACAAACAAACCACGGCCCTTTTAAAACCCCCAGCTGGTTTTTACCTTTGTAAAAATCTAAAGACACATATTTTGCCATTTGCACCCTGAATAAAATTTATTCTGTCCTCACTATAGCAAAAAACAAGAAATATTAACAGGAATTAAAATGCTCACAAGAGGCAAGCAGCCAGGCGGCAAGTAGGGGTTTAAAACTTGTTCAGGCATGTCAGGACCGCGATTCCGCGCATGTGTGTTTCTGAGGCCTTGTTTGGGACATGCCCGGGCATGTCATACTCCCGTGATCTGGGCAGGCGCAATGCTCAAGGGCGTGGCATTGCAAGGGGCAAGGGAGTTTGTGCGGGCAGGCCTGAACAGCTAGCGATTTAATTCCAGCAGTCTTTTGAAGATGGCAACCTCTGATGGTGATTTGTTTGATGTAAATTTGACCC
>NW_015428337.1:0-1210 GCF_001527695.2 Protobothrops mucrosquamatus | reverse complement strand
TACCCATGGTTTGCAGCTGCAGCCCCTCCTGCCCCTCCACCGTCGCTCCTTCAACCAGCAGCTTGATGATGTCTGTGTGGACCAGTTCATTCTGTTGGGAGAGGAAAGATCAGAGCCAGGTGGGCAGCGGGACGTCAACAAGACAAACCTTCCCCACGCAACGTTTTCCGAGGGATTGAAAAGCAAAGAAGAGGAGGAATGTGCTGAATGCTTCCTGAAGGGGTCCAATAGCTTATGGAGACACAGTGGTAATGGGAACCTTGTACATCCTACACACGTTCCACAGTGTCCTATCATACATGATCAGGGGACTGGAGGCTAAAACATATAAGGAATGGCTGCTGGAATTGGGTATGTCTAGTTTAACGAAGAGAAGGACGAGGGGGGACACGATAGCAGCGTTCCAATATCTCAGGGGCTGCCCCCAAAGAAGAGGGAGTCAAGCTATTCTCCAAAGCGCCTGAAGGCAGGACAAGAAGCAACGGATGGAAACTAACGAAGGAGAAAAGCAACCTAGAACTAAGGAGAAACTTCCTGACAGTTAGAACAATTAACCAGTGGAACAACCTGCCTCCAGAAGCGGTGAATGCTCCAACACTGGAAGTTTTTAAGAAGAAACTGGACAGCCATTTGTCCAAAATGGTATAGGATTTCTTGCCTGGGCAGGGGGTTGGACTCGATGACCTCCAAGGTCCCTTCCAACTTTACTACTACTACTATTACTACTACTACTACTACTACTACTACTACTACTACTACTATTATTATTATTATTATTATTATTATTATTATTATTATTATTATTATTATTATTATTATTATTATTATTATTATTATTCTCCATCTAGGTCAGGGATGTCCAATCTTGGCAACTATTAAGACTTGTGGACTTCAAGTCCCAGAATTCCCCAGCCAGCCTGCACTACCCAACCAGGCAACATCATCATTGCTTGAAGGGAGTCGGGTTTGCTCTTGGTTCATTTAACATTCCCATCAACAGTGACAGGGCAAGCCACCAGGATATATATACACAGAGCAAACCCCTCTCCCTTCTAGCACTGATGATGTTACCTAGTTGGATAGTGAAACATCTGCAAGAAAACAAACTAAGAGAACACCAAGGCCCCCACTATTTCCCCCTCCTCCTCCTCCCCCTCCTCTACACAAACCCCACTCCCCTCTAGGACTGATGATGTTACCTAGTTGGATA
>NW_015428336.1:0-1210 GCF_001527695.2 Protobothrops mucrosquamatus | reverse complement strand
CTTCTTCTTCTTCTTCTTCTTCTTCTTCTTCTTTTTCTTCTTCTTCTTCTTCTTCTTCTTCTTCTTCTTCTTCTTCTTCTTCTTCTTCTTCTTCTTCTTCTTCTTCTTCTTCTTCTTCTTCTTCTTCTTCTTCTTCTTCTTCTTCTTCTTCTTCTTCTTCTTCTTCTTCTTCTTCTTCTTCTTCTTCTTCTTCTTCTTCACAGGAAGCGAGGTTGCCGTTCAGTTTTGCCCAGGCAGCAGGTGGGATGATACAAGAAGGTAGAAGTGGACATTTTTCTTGCAAGCAGACTCTTTTAACTTTGTGAATCCTTCTTCCCTAAAGCATATCTAGAACTGAGTCTGAAAATCCTCCAAGTGCAATTATAGAGATAATTACCTGGAAGCAAACATTGATTCTAAGTGTAGGCAGCCCGTATGTTCATTTTTTTTTTTAATGGTGGGATAAGAACACAGTAGTAGGGCAGTGAGGCCGAGGTAGTCCTCGGCTTACAATCACAATTGAACCAGAATCTCTTCAGTGAGTTGGGCTAATTTTTTTTTGCCATAGTTAAACGAATCACTGGGGTTGTTAAGCGAATCGTGCGGTTGTTAAGCAAACCCAGCTTCCTCCGCCCCCATTAACGTTGCTTGTCAGAAGCCAGCTGGGCAGCTACATACATGCTGATTGCCAATCACACAAATTTTGATCACATGACCTTTGGGGTGCTGCGATGGTCATAAGTGCGAGGACCAGTTGTGAGTCACTTCTTTCAGTGAACAATCACTAAACAAATGATTGTAAGCCTGGGACTACCTCCCTCCCCGTTAATCCTTCACGGTAGCATTGGCATGAATCCTAATAGAATTTCGGCAAAACATACAATACTTGGTAGGGATTGTGGCCGGGTGATGTGAACAGCACATCAAGTGCTTTGATGACCTTATTGATTAACCAAACAAATAACCTCCCATTATTAATAGCATTCACTGCATTTACCTGGGGCTAACATACTTACGATTTCACTTTTTTTTGCTTTCTGAAATTATTTCAGTCTTTTTAAGAGGTTTTGAGACTCTGGAAAGAGTGCAGAGAAGAGCAACAATGATGATCAGGGGAGTGGAGGTTAAAACATACAAGGAAAGGTTGCTGGAATTGGGTATGTCTAGTTTAATGAAGAGAAGGACGAGGGGGACATGATAGCTGTGTTCCAGTATTTGAGAGGCTGCCAAA
>NW_015428335.1:0-1210 GCF_001527695.2 Protobothrops mucrosquamatus | reverse complement strand
CTTGCAGGACTGGCCTAGGGGAAATTTTTAGTGGGGGTTTTAAAATAATTTTAAATTACTTAGGCCAATTATTAATATTTGTTTTTTAATCATGTTTTAACTGTAGTTTTTGGTATTTTGTAGTTTTTATCTGGTTGTTAGCCGCCCTGAGTCCGCAAGGAGAAGGGCGGGATATAAATAGAAGCAATAAATAAATAAAATAAATAAATAAAATAAATTGGCTGAGCCTCCCTCTGTGCCCCCCCCTCACCACAAACTCACGGTGACTACAAACCCCCAACATATTTCACCCTATGAACTAATTGCACATCACACCGGCCTCACGAGTCTGTCATGCATAAAGTTATAAAGTTATGTCCCGTTCAGAAGCCTGACAACCCATGGATAAAAGCTGTTCTTCAGTCTGTTGGTACAGCTGGCTATGTTTCTGTATCTCCTACCCAATGGTAGGAGAGTAAAAAGGTACCAACCAGGGTGTGAGTCATCCCTGAGAATTTTCCTCACCCTGCCAAGGCAAGGGGCCCTGGCGATGTCATCCAGTGGAGTCAGGGAACAGCCCACAATGTCTTGTGCCGTGCTCACCATCCTCTGCAATACCTTCCTGTCTGCGGCTGTCAGGCCAGCATACCAAACCACAATACAATATGTGAGAACGCTTTCAATAGTAGACTGGTAGAAGAAGGTCATGAGTAGTCATTCTACCCTGTTCTTCCGCAAAACCCTGAGGAAGGTGAGTCTCTGTTGGGCCTTTCTGGCCACCTGGGCTGTATTAGTTTTCCAAGTAAGATCTTCACAGAGGTAGACTCCCAGGAATTTGAAGGAGGAAACTCTCTCCACACAGTCCCTTCCAATGTAAAGTGGAGCAGGTTCCTCTCTTTTCCTCCGGAAGTCTAGCACCATCTCCTTCGTCTTGCCAATGTTCAGCTGCAGGTTGTTCTCTAGGCACCATGAGGATAGTTTTTGTACCTCCCCCCTGTACGCTTTCTCATCTCCACTTGTAATGAGATCCACCACGGTGGTGTCATCTGCAAACTTGATGATCGCAGTGGATGAGTCGGATGATACACAATCATATGTGTACAATGAGTACAGGTAGGGGCTAAGCACGCAGCCCTGTGGCGAGCCAGTGCCAAGCTTCAGGGGAGTGGATAAGACAGACCCAACCCTCACTGTTTGTAGCCGGTCCCTCAGAAAGTCATTAATCCAATCA
>NW_015428334.1:0-1210 GCF_001527695.2 Protobothrops mucrosquamatus | reverse complement strand
TCTATCTATCTATCTATCTATCTATCTATCTATCTATCTATCTATCTATCTATCTATCTATCTATCTATCTTTCTCTTTCTCCCTCTCCCTCTCTCTCTATCTCTCGCTGTGTCTATCTGTGTCCTTGCACACCTAGATGAAACACACAGCTCTTTTCAAATACTCAGCAAGAAATAGAGCTACGCGTTTTTTTAATTCCCCAACATCACCGTTTTATCTTGGTTAACGAGGACACAAAACAGAACAATTGCGCACTGCACTGTAAGAGGAATGAATTTGAAGGAAACGTTGTTCAGGTCCCTACTCCTCCAGAGCTGTAACCATTGAACTACTTCCTCTTACAGAACCCTGCAGACCCCCAAACTTCCCTCGGTTTGGAGATCCCTCGCTGACATAATTCCCGTGCAACTTTTCTTAACTTACAATCTCTACCTAGGTGGAGCTATAGTTTCCATGGGGACGGCGAGAAGTTTAGTCCGGAGCATCTGGACGCCTGCCATTTGAGCAAAGTTGTTCCAAAGTAGAATTTTAACTCGTCTCCTCCGTTTGGTTTCAGGGAGTGGAGGGCCGGGCTCCGTGGGAATCTGTCCTGCTGTCAATCAAGCCACGAGGATCCTCACTAGATGCTCACCGCCCTTTTCATAGGCAAAGGTTGTTGCATGATATGTAGATCGTTTCATGAGGATAACTTTCAGTGTAATATGCGTGTTTTATTCGGTCAGGCAGGAGACTCGTATTTAAAATGCATCTCTTTCGTGGAAGGAAGGGGCCTGGAATAGATACGACCACCAGTTGTTTAAAAAACGGGACAGCCATTTGTCCGAAATGGTATAGGGTTTCCTGCCTGAGCAGGGGGTTGGACTAGATGACCTCCAATGTCCCTTCCAACTTTAATAATAATAATAATAATAATAATAATAATAATAATAATAATAATGATGATGATGATGATGATGATGATGATGATGATGATGATGATAATAATAATAATAATAATAATAATAATAATAATAATAATAATAATAATAATAATAATAATAATAATAATAATAATAATAATAATAATAATAATAATAATAATAATAATAATCTGGGACAGCGTTTGCAAGAGGAAGCCGTGGAGGATTGTAGAATACAGAAGAGGGAGAGAATCATTTGCCCTTACTTCAGGGAGGGGATCACGCTGCATAACCAATTCACTTATGGAAC
>NW_015428333.1:0-1210 GCF_001527695.2 Protobothrops mucrosquamatus | reverse complement strand
GACTCTAGAAAGAGTACAGAGAAGAGCAACAAAGATGATTAGGGGACTGGAGGCTAAAGCATATAAGGAAAGGCTGCTGGAATTGGGTATGTCTAGTTTAATGAAGAGAAGGACGAGGGGGGACATGATAGCAGTGTTCCAATATCTCAGGGGCTGCCACAAAGAAGAGGGAGTCAAGCTATTTTCCAAGGCACCTGAATGCAGGACAAGAAGAAATGGATGGAAATTAATCAAGGAGAGAAGCAACCTAGAACTAAGGAGAAACTTCCTGACAGTTAGAACAATTAACCAATGGAACAACCTTCCTCCAGAAGCAGTGAATGCTCCAACACTGGAAGTTTTTAACAAGAGAGTGGACAGCCATTTGTCTGAAATGGTATAAGGTTTCCTGCCTGAGCAGGGGGTTGGATTAGATGACCTCCAAGGTCCAACTTTTTTATTATTATTATTATTATTATTATTATTATTATTATTATTATTATTATTATTATTATTATTATTATTATTATTATTGTTGTTGTTGTTGTTGTTGTTGTTGTTGTTGTTTGTTTGTTTATTTATTTATTTATTTATTTATTTATTTATTGTTTATATTTGTATCCCGCCCTTCTCCTTGCGGACTCAGGGCGGCTAACAACCAGATAAAAATACAAAATACCAAAGCTACAGATTAAAACTTGATTAAAAGACAAATATTAATAATTGGTCTAAGTAATTTAAAATTATTTTAAAACCCCCACTAAAAATTTTCCCCTAGGCCAGTCCCGCAAGCTGGAATAACCATGTGTTAAGGCGCGGCGGAAGGAAGGGAGATCAGGGATCACCCTGATCTCTGGGGGTAGTTCATTCCAGAGGGTGGGAGCTCCCACAGAGAAGGCCCTCCCCCTTGGGGTCGCCAGCCGGCACTGTCTGGCCGACGGCACCCTGAGGAGACCCACTCTGTGGGAGAGTACAGGCCGATGGGAGGTAATCTGCGGCAGGAGGCGGTCTCGAAGATATCCAGGTCCGATACCATGGAGCGCTTTAAAGATGATGGTCAGCACCTTGAAGCGCACCCGGAAGGCCACCGGCAGCCAATGCAGCTCGCGCAGCAGCGGTGTTACATGGGAGCGACGAGTCCCTCCCAACACCGCCCGCGCGGCCGCATTTTGGACTAGCTGGAGCCTCCGGGTGCTCCTCAAGGGGAGCCCCATGTAGAGAGCATTGCAGT
>NW_015428332.1:0-1210 GCF_001527695.2 Protobothrops mucrosquamatus | reverse complement strand
TGACTCGTGGACTTCAACTCCCAGAATTCCTGAGCCAGCCAGGCTGAGGAGAAAGGGAGAGGTTTCCAAGCTGAGCCAGGCTGGCTCAGGAATTCTGGGAGTTGAATTCCACAAGTCATAAAAGAGCCAAGGTTGCCTACCCTTGTCATAGGTACATGAATACCTGAAGAATCTTGGTCACTCTCAAAGTCACCAAGCGACTTGAAGGCTACCTAGTTGAAGGGAAAGATGCTGACATCCAAGAAACCAGATGGAGAGACAGCTTGGAGCCCCAAAGAGCTTCTTCAACCCAGGCCCCAGCCTGGTGTCTTCCCAATGTATTGGGACTCCCCAAATTATGGGAAGAGTTGGGGATTGACATGTGGAGGACCTTTGATCTGTTGTTCCATTTTTATCATTTGAATATGCTTTTCTCCATCTCTCTATTTCCCTGCTTCTTTCTTTGCTGTTCAGTTTTGCAAAGCAATCCTACCCAACAGCCAGCAAAATTCCAAGCTGGGGTGGGGATGGGGTAATAAAACCAGGGAATAAACCCCATCCCCGTCTTACCACAAATTCTCATTTCGGTGCTTTGAAACTGAAGCGACAAAGCTCCATTGGAAACCAAAGACAGTGCAAAGGAAGAAAAGGGAATAATTTATTCCAATGAAACTGGACGGTAAAATCTGAGTTTTACTCAATTGTGCAGTTAGTTTGGTTTTCCTATATTGGCTCAGAGCGTGACCCCATAAGTCGTTAAGGGGGAGAAAATTGGGGACAGACCACTGAGACCTGACAGTTTTGTCTTAGTTTTTGAAGATCAGGGGAACCTCCTAGTAAGAGAGAGCAACAGCTGTATGCTAGGAATTCAACATCTAAATGTTAGGAAAGGAACAGATAACTCATTTCCTCATCAAACAGAGAACGAGAGATTATAAATTTGCTTTGCCTGTTTCCATCCACTATTAAGCCTTTTGTAGATTAGCCAAGTTATTTGGAGGACTTTCAAGTTTTGATCCTTTGGGTCTGCTTGCTAATTCATCACCATCTTCCAGGCCCTTCACTGCTCACCTAAAAAGCAGGCATCCCATCAAAACTTACCCACTCCCACTTACTGGTAAGATTTAAGGCTGGTATTTCTAAGTGCAATCCCAACATTTCTTACAGTAGCAATAGCACTCAGAGTTACATACCGCTTTACAGTGCTTTACAGCCCTCTCTAAGCGGTTTA
>NW_015428330.1:0-1211 GCF_001527695.2 Protobothrops mucrosquamatus | reverse complement strand
TTGGATCTGGTTAGTGTTTGAATAGGAAGCCATCAGGAAACCTGAGGGCTTCAGGCTGGAATGGAAAATTAAAAATCCAGAAGAAGGCAGAGCAAGGCAATTTCACACTACTGCCAAGTAAATACAGGGATGAATGAAAAAAGTCATTTGAAGCTGATGTCCAGACTTTACCTTTAGACATGCCCCCTTTGCTTAATTACTCAAAAATATGTTTGATTTCTTGATTAAGTCAACTAACTTCCAACATCTCTCTCCAATCGTTTGAGGATTCTTGGTTCCAGCCATAAGGAGGACTCTTGCAGTAACTTAACAGTTCTTTGATAGTCACACCTTCAGGCACTGAGCCACAGCAGGTGCTTCTTCAAGCTTTATGCGATCCCCTTTCATCTCCTACACAGGTTGATTTGAAAGATGAATAGAGAAGACCGAGACTCCCAAATTTGGTTCAGGAGTTAATAATATTCTCTGGGTGGAGTCTGAGGTTTGTTTTCCTTCCCCCTTTACAGCAGGTTTTTATAGTGCACAAAGAATGCACAAGAAACTCCATGTTACATATTGTTTGCTCCAAAGGCTATGCTCAGTGTTCGCACTTCTCACTCACTGAGAGCCTGAGGCCAGAATTGGTATCATTTGCCTTGCCTGCAATTACATAAATATACTTTCAGAAGTTTGGGGTTTGTTGGAGATCTGAGCACAGCCAGGCATCAATGGCTCCTTTTTTCTTCCTTTCCTATGCTGTTCCCAACAATGGATGCAGAGAACGGGAAGATTTATAGCCACACCATCGGGAAAGGGGGGCAGAGAAAGGCAGACAGAACTTCATGATAAAACCAGATCCCTGTAACCAAAGTTGCAAATGAGCGATTGGGGAGAGAAACCTTAAAAGTTTACTCCTTGCCTCCAGTTTCCGCTAGGCTTTTGTGCTTACTTCTGAAGCTTGGGTGATTGGCTGACTTGCTCAAGAATGCCACCTATAACTCCACAGTCCAGACATGTGGGTGATGGGTTGTGGGGGGAGAACAGATAATCTGTCTGAATCTTTCAGTGCATTTGCTCCCCTTGTATCAGGTTGAACCTGTTCAGCATAGGCAGGTGGAGGCAGTGCAGAATCTAGAATTCTCTTTCTGCTCCATTTATTTCTGAACATGCTCTATTTCTGAACATTCTCTCTCTCTCTCTCTCTCTCTCTCTCTCTCTCTCTCTCTCTCTCT
>NW_015428329.1:0-1211 GCF_001527695.2 Protobothrops mucrosquamatus | reverse complement strand
TGATACCAGTCCTAGGGATCCTGCATCCACTCACAACCTCCGCTGTGTTCTTTCCTTTCATTTCACTGATACCCGTGCCGTTCCTACTTCCGATGGGGACCTTCCTCCCGTCCCTCCCACCAACACCCAACCCATCACCCAGATCAGTCCGCAGGCTCCGTTGTTCAACCGTGGGGGTGGTGGGCGTTCCCATGGGCACCCGTTCCGATACTACATCCAATCGGCACCCTCCCTTCTCTCCTTCTACGGGGCCCGATGCCATTCCTAGTTTGCCGGTGGCTTTCTCCTCCTCACGCCTTCGCTGCGCTGCTGCCTGGGAGCGCGTTACTGGTCCTATGGTGGAGCGGCTACGGGTGTTAGCCCCTTGCATGTCCTTCGGGGGTGTGGTTATATTGCGCCAGTCCGAACAGGTGCGGTGGCATGGTGGGGGTCTCAAAGATGTTACCTCCCCCTTTCTTGCTGTCTCCACTGTCATGTCCTGGGTGGGGGGGTTTGTACGGCCCCTGGGATGGTAGCCATTCCATCCCCCGGGCGGCATGCGTACTGTCCTTGCCCCCTCGGGAGGCACACTCGTCGCAAGCAAGGGAACCCATCGATTTCAACGCCCCTCCGCCCGATTTACTGAACAGCCCTCCGCACCATGACTAGCATTTGGGAGCAAGGACAGTACGCATGCCACCCGGGGGATGGAATGGCTACCATCCCAGGGGCCGTACAAACCCCCCCGCCCAGGACATGACAGTGGAGACAGCAAGAAAAGGGGGAGGTAACATCTTTGAGACCCCCGCCATGCCACCGCACCTGTTCGGACTGGTGCAATATAACCACACCCCCAAAGGACACGCAAGGGGCTAACACCCGTAGCCGCTCCACCATAGGACCAGTAACGCGCTCCCAGGCAGCAGTGCAGCGAAGGCGTGAGGAGGAGAAAGCCACTGGCAAACTAGGAATGGCATCGGGCCCCGTAGAAGGAGAGAAGGGAGGGTGCCGATTGGATGTAGTATCGGAACGGGTGCCCATGGGAACGCCCACCACCCCCACGGTTGAACAACGGAGCCTGCGGACTGATCTGGGTGATGGGTTGGGTGTTGGTGGGAGGGACGGGAGGAAGGTCCCCATCGGAAGTAGGAACGGCACGGGTATCAGTGAAATGAAAGGAAAGAACACAGCGGAGGTTGTGAGTGGATGCAGGATCCCTAGGACTGGTATCA
>NW_015428328.1:0-1211 GCF_001527695.2 Protobothrops mucrosquamatus | reverse complement strand
GCCCTGCCGGGCGCTCACTGACAGGGCTGGGGGGGCCGAGGCTGCCAGGGAGAAACAGCCACGTGCCGGCAATCAGCCGGAACTGCTGGAGCCGGCCGGGGAAAGCCGCGGCCGGCCGGAGAACCGCCAAGGATTTATTGACTTCCGGGAGGGGCGGGTCCCAACTGCCGGGACACTTATAACCACAGGGCAATGGTGGCGGGGTAACAGGGCGCAGGGCCAATGAGGAGCCCTGCGAGGGGGCAAGTCCCATGAGAGAGAGAGAGAGAGACAGAAGTGCAAGTGCAAGTGCCTCTGTCTCTGTCTCTGTCTCTGTCTCTCTCTCTCTCTCTCTCTCTCTCTCATGGGACTTGCCGGAGGGCCGTGGGAGGGCCGCATTTATATAGAGCAGGGAGGGCTGCTCGAGGGCCGGATTAAACCGGGCCGCGGGCCACAAGTGGCCCGCGGGCTGGACTTTGGACATGTCTGGTTTATTGAATACATGGCCTGGTACAGGTGAGGTAAAACTAACTCTAAAATCCCAAGGCATAAGACCATAGCATATAACAATGACTTTCCCAGCCAACCCTCCCCCCCCCAATTTCCACATAGTTCATGTAAAGAAGTTCTCTTTGTTATGGAACCCACCTGTTATCTTCTTCACACCTACTAGAATGTCCTTGAAAGGTTTCCATACTGCAAACTCTAAGCAAGATTCTGTAGAAATGGAGAGGTTTCATTTCTGTAACTAATCCATTCGGGGGGAAAACACCTCCCCCACCCCCATTCTAATGGTAAGATGAAAACAGAAAGGCTGCCAAATTTTCATTATTGACAGTTGCAGACAACAAATATGTTGTGTCCAGTCAGAGCACTTGATAAGACATTATTTAATATTATAGGTTCCTCCACCATGTCATCTTTTTTGTTAAAAATTTCAACCCTTTCTAAACATGTCCCAACGATAAATATAAATGTGGCCTATCCCTGCATCAGTTAGACATTCTTGTTTCTTATCATGTTTTCCCTACAGTTAAGATGGGGCCTCAGTAGGATAATGAAACATTTGGGGAAAAAGATGCAAGCCAAGAGACCAGCCCCAGAGGCCAAGATGGAGAAGATCTCCACAGCCACCATGGATTTCCCTTTGGTGCTCAGGTAGGTGGGGAGGAAGCTGATCCAAACACTGCAAAAGACCAGCATGCTGAAAGTAATGAACTTGGCTTCGTTAA
>NW_015428327.1:0-1211 GCF_001527695.2 Protobothrops mucrosquamatus | reverse complement strand
TTTCCCATTGACCAGCATTCTAAGCCCTGAAGATGTCAGCGGATGCCGATGAAAGCTAGGCACTTTTATTGATTTCTATGTATTTTAAAGGTTTTTAATATTCTTAAGAACTTTTATCTTTAAATTATTATTATTAAATTATTTATTCCCTGGTGCTCACGTCTATTGACTGACTTTGAACATATATATATATATATATGAAAATGAGCTAGATTTATTTTTATATATTTTTTTTAAAAAAAATCATACATCCTATTCCTAGAATGTTGCTTTAATTCTGCCTTAGTTTATAGACCTGAGATTGAAATAAAATAGCATGCTTCCCTACTGCAGTCAGCTTGGTCAAGGGTTAAAAATGGCTGAAGTGAGCAGAGATGCTTTCACAAAAGTAAGATGTGTTTTCATGTTCAAAGTGATATAGGGGCCTAGCTCTTGAGAAGAGTTCTGAAAAGGCCAGCCAAAGAGTGCTCAAGAGATTTTCCACACACATGGAAGCTGAATTATGCAGGTCTTGTCAACAATTCCCTTCAAAAGAGTAGAGCTGGTAAAAAGAAAGAAAGAAGGGTAAAAGTATGTGTCCATCCTCTTAGAAAAGGGGGAATAGATGCTTTTTATCCAAAGCCCCAGAACTGCTTGTTGGGATCAGAACATTTGCACTCCCTTGTCAAAACTAAGACAAAAGGCATTTTGACTGAAAGGATAAACAGATGCAAATATCTAAATGGCTGCTGTTGGCATGGATCCAAGGGTTGGGGTTATTCTTTACAAAGGTTGAGCTGATTAGGCAACTAAAATAATAGTCTTTTCTTTTTTTTTTAAAAAAAGTTTCTGTTCTTTTTCCCCGCTTTCTTTTCTCCTTTTTGGCAAATTCTGGTCACACTGCTTCTCTTTTGCATATTCGAACATTGAACACAAGGCATCTTTAAAACATAAAGTAAATAAAATGTCTTTCTTTCTGTGAAGATCAAATGAGATTAGTCTGAATCTAAACATGTCAGATATATGGCTTCCCACCACCTGCTACACATATCACACTGGTGGCCCAAAAGAAGAACAGGAATTAAAAGAAAACAAAACACAAAACAACATCCACGTGGTCTGGTGTTACCAATGGCATCTTTGTGATAGGCTAATGATTCTCAAAGTGTGAGGTGGCCCTGCTTGGGGAGGCACAGACAGTTGCTTAGGAAACATGATCTTTTCCCAAAATT
>NW_015428326.1:0-1211 GCF_001527695.2 Protobothrops mucrosquamatus | reverse complement strand
CCCCTGTACACAGGTGGGAGGAAACACACACTCCATGGTCTAGAATACATGTAGATTACGCTGGGCCCTTTCAGGGTCAATTCTTCCTGGTTGTTGTTGATAGCCATTCCAAATGGCTGGAGGTCGTGCCTGTGTCTTCTACCACAGCCACCAAGACTATTCAAGTGTTGAGAAACATTTTTGCTGCACACGGGCTGCCTGATGTTCTTGTGTCAGATAACGGTCCTCAATTTACTTCTACTGAGTTTCAGGGATTTCTCCGGACCAACATGATCCACCACGCTGCTTCGGCTCCCTTCCATCCTTCCACCAACGGTCTGGCTGAACGGATGGTCCGCGTCACCAAGGACGCCCTCAAGAAGCTGACTTACGGCAACTGGCATCACAGGTTGGCTGACTTTCTTTTGGCACATCGTACTACTCCGTGCACTGCCACAGGTAAGTGCCCGGCTGAACTCCGCTGGGGTCGTCGGCTCGTGACTAAATTGGACAGGCTGCATCCGGAACATGTAGCTGCTCAGGTGTCTCAGCCACACCCACCACGGGTCCTTCGTGAAGGTGATCCTGTCTGGGCCAGGAATTACGGGCCTGGCCACCTTTGGGTACCGGCTGTTGTCTGCAAAGTCTCGGGGCCTCTGTCTTACGAGGTGTCCCTGACAGACGGCTGCGTACTTCGCCGCCACATCGATCAATTACATGTGAGGTGGGACTCGCCTATGATTCCTTCTCAGTCTCCTCTAGGGGGGGAGGAGGAATGGGAAATGCATTCTGAAAGTCAAAATCAACAGCCTATGTTGGCTGTGGGAAGGGAAACGGGTACTCAACACCCAACTTCCACGGGTGCTGCAGGTAGTAGTTCTTGGGAAAGGGAGTACATAGACACCCACACACACACTCCAGCCTGGGAGTCCCACCGGTGGCAGACTAATTATCCACCCCTAACTAGCAATACTCCAGACACGGAGAATACCTGGGAGCATACTCAAAACTCACAACATGCAAGAGAGCAGGTAATACAAAAGGGAAACACACCCCTTACTGAAAGGGCTCAAAGAAGGATGTCCTCACGCATCAGGGCTAACAGGGAGGCATCCCTAGTCCCTAGCACTACAGAAACGAGCCAGGAATTCCGCACTCCTTCAGGAAACACGGAAATGAATTCACAGGGGTTAGACAACTCCATCGAGGGTAGATCAACCAGGTTTAGCGAC
>NW_015428325.1:0-1211 GCF_001527695.2 Protobothrops mucrosquamatus | reverse complement strand
GCAGCTTTTCTCAAAACTTATTCGGCCTGGGTCATAAATATTGAGGTCAGGTGGAAATTAAATCCAGAAAGCAAGCAGCTGGAATGGAGAAGAAACCTACTGACAGTGAGGACAATCAACTATAGGTTCTCCTGCTTAAGTGGGGGGCTGGACTAGAAGACCTCCAAGGTCCCTTCCAGATTCTATTCTATTCTATTCTATTCTATTCTCTATTCTATTCTATTTTCTATTCTATTTTCTATATTCTATTCCAATTCTATTCCTATTCTGTTTCTATTCTATTTCTATTTTTAATTCTATTCTATTCTATTCCTGTATTTCATAGAATGTAGCATAATAGTATTGAAAGGGACCTTGTCTGAAATGGTATACAGCAGGAGTAGTCAACCTTGGCTCTTTTATGACTCGTGGACTTCAACTCCCAGAATTCCTGAGCCAGCACAGCCCTGGTATAGAGTTTCCTATTTGAGCAGGGGTTGGACTAGCTGACCTCCAAAGTCCCTTCCATCTTCTCTTCTCTTCTCTTCTCTTCTCTTCTCTTCTCTTCCAATTCCATTCCTATTCTATCCTGGATGGAGAACTCTGAGTAGCTAACAGTGAAATACAGGCAGTCCTTGACTTACATCCATTCGCTTAGTGACAGTCTGAAGTTACAACGGCCCTGGGAAAAGGGACTTATTTTTCAAATTCACGACCTTTGCAGAGCAATGGAGATCAATGATTAGCACCTGCTGGAGCTGAGTTTCTCACGCGTTGACAGCCTCAAGATGTGCCCGATGACGGTCAGGCCACCCCCCCTAGGTGTTCTTATTCCTCCATCTGACAGCCCATCAGTCACGCTGTAACAGGCATTCACTTCTACGGAGGCAAATGGGCCCATTTAGGACGAATCGTGCCCTTGGAGCCTAATCACATCTGACAGTTACATGTTTAATTAGGTGCCCATCGGAAAGATTTGTCTGCTGGTGACAGCCCGGATGGGTCCAAAGGTCTTCCTGTCCTCCCCATCGCCTCTGCATGGACTGCGGAGAGCAAGCCATGATTTAGGCCAGGGGTAGGCAACCTTGGCTCTTTTATGACTGGTGGACTTCGACTCCCAGAATTCCTGAGCCAGCATGGGGGAACTATGGCCCCCTCATGACTCGTGGACTTCAACTCCCAGAATTCCTGAGCCAGCATGGGGGAACTATGGCCCCCTCATGACTCGTGGA
>NW_015428324.1:0-1211 GCF_001527695.2 Protobothrops mucrosquamatus | reverse complement strand
ATTTATCCTTAGATCTCACAGAATCACACTCCTCATTAAAGAAGTAGACTCATATCTGTGCCACAGTAGCTTTGATTAGATCAAAGTGCAAAAATGAACCCAGGCACAGTTGGGCGATCTCCAAAGATTCATTTTTGACTTGGAGTTTTAATCAATATATATATGCTCTTATGCACATTGGTAACTAGGAAGGGGGGGGAAATCAACCTACAAAGTAACAAGGCAGTCTGAAAATAAGCAGAGTTTGCTAAATTTTACAATATGGTTTGCAATTGAAAAACTAAATTAAAAAATGCACCCATCAGCGGAAATTGTATGGTCAGGTAAAATCAGTCACTAGACATATTATCTAGTTCACTAAGTAGTTGAAGAGGAGACTTAGGATATGGTACAAGTTACATCTCCTTATTTCCCTTTTCCATCAATAAATTAAGGTTTAGAGGAAAAATATTGAGTTATACATGTAGAATACATATCTTCCTCCATAGAAAGCTCCAAATCATCACCTTATATGCACATATGTTCTTGTGATTACCATGTCCGACAAGGTGGGGTTTCAATTACATAGTTCCAAGGTCATCCTGTATATCCCCCCCATCCCTAACTGTTGAATAGTTACATAATTTTATTTGTCATGGGGTAGTACATACAGACAATCAGAGGGCATGCTATACATTTAATTTTCTTTGCATTGCAAATATTTCCCTTCAGGTAGCATAGGGTTATCTTGTCTATCCTTTCTTCTCTGTTCTTGTTTTATTTTATTTTTGTGACCCTTGTTCAGTGTTCACATTTTCACAGTCCAATGGCACAAAGAGGAAAAGATGTGTAAGGAAGTTATGGAAATAATAATAATAATAATAATAATAATAATAATAATAATAATAATAATAATAATAATAATAATAATAATAATAATAATAATAATAATAATAATAATAATAATAATAATAATAAAGTTGGAATGGATCTTGGAGGTCATCGAGTCCAACCCCCTACTCAGGCAGGAAACCCTATACCATTTCGGACAGATGGCTGTCCAGTCTCTTCTTAAAAACTTCCAGTGTTGGAGCATTCACCACTTCTGGAGGCAGGTTGTTCCATTGGTTAATTATTCTAACTGTCAGGAAGTTTCTCCTTAGTTCTAGGTTGCTTCTCTCCTTGATCAGTTTCCATCCATTGCTTCTTGTCCTGCCTTCAGGCGCTTTGGA
>NW_015428323.1:0-1211 GCF_001527695.2 Protobothrops mucrosquamatus | reverse complement strand
ACAGAGAAGGCCCTCCCCCTGGGGGTCGCCAGCCGACACTGCTTGGCCGACGGCACCCTGAGGAGGCCCGCTCTGTGGGAGCGTACCGGTCTGTGAGAGGGAATCTGTGGCAGAAGGCGGTCTCGGAGATATCCAGGCCCGATGCCATGGAGCGCTTTAAAGGTGGTAACTAACACCTTAAAGCGCACCCGGAAAGCCAGTACCCAAACGAGTAAGTAACATCATCAGATCAGTGCTCCTTCAACTGCCTAAAAAGGCCTCAAGAATTTTTTTTTCTGTATTGAAACACACCTATTATCACCAGGAGGACTAACGGGAAGTTTATTCAGAGATTTTCGACGGCACGGAGTACCTTTAAACTTTTTTTTTTTCCTTCTGGTAAGATTTAATAAATTAACCGCAACTACACGCGATACATATATTTGCATAACCGATATCTCTTAGGGAATATCCGTACACACGAGCCGTAAATTTCCCCTCGTCCTTTCCTCTTCTTGGAAACGAGGTCAAATAAATCCGCGCCCCCGCTATCTCAAAACGCCGAGCAAAGTTCGGCCGCGCTCAGCTCCGGCCAAGACGGGAAAGCGGTTCGCTCTTGCGATGGTGGAAGCGGGCCAGCCTACCCTGGAGCGCCGCCTCGGAGCAAACAAAGCCGGGCGAGGCCTCGCCAAGGGGGCGGACGGGCGTTTCCTACCCCGAAACCGGACGAGCCCGCTGGGCAAGGACTTCCCCAAGTTGCAATCGCCGCCGCCGCCGCGGGCAAGGCAGGCGAGGAAGCGCCCAGCCCCGCGAACTGGCCGAAGGGGGCGCCGGCGCTCCGGGCTTCTTCTCGGAAGTCCGCAGAATTTAAAGTTTTGGGCCTGGTTGGTTTGTTGCGTCTGGGGCGTCGCCCGCCCTCGCGAAGTGCGGGGCCAGCCCGGTTGCTTTATGATTCAGCGTGGCAGGGGTAGGCAACCTCGGCTCTTTTATGACTCGTGGACTTCAACTCCCAGAATTCCTGAGCCAGCTGGCTCAGGAATTCTGGGAGTTGAAGTCCACGAGTCATAAAAGAGCCGAGGTTGCCTACCCCTGGCTTGTGGGGTAAACCTAGATCAGGGGTAGACAAGCTTGGCTCTTTTATGACTCATGGACTTCAACTCCCAGAATTCCTGAGTCAGCCATGCTGACTCAGGAATTCTGGGAGTTGAAGTCCACGAGTCATAAAAGAGCCG
>NW_015428322.1:0-1211 GCF_001527695.2 Protobothrops mucrosquamatus | reverse complement strand
ATCTATCTATCTATCTATCACTTGACAGATTTCTCGCTTAGCAATAGAAATTTTGGATTCAATCATGATTATAGGTCGAGGACTACCTGTAGTTTTATCTCTCCACTCAGATAAGCAAGGATTGACCCCAGACAAACAATACTCTCAGTTTTGACAGGCCCACAGATTCTAACCCTTCTCTTCTTGTTTGGCTTTTAACAGAGGACCAGCTGCCTCCTGGATTCCCGGTCATTGACATGGGCCCTCAGCTGAAAGTGGTTGAACGTACACGGACAGCTACGATGCTCTGTGCCGCCAGCGGGAATCCAGATCCAGAGATCACCTGGTTTAAGGATTTCCTGCCTGTTGACCCCAGTGCTAGCAATGGACGAATCAAGCAACTAAGATCCGGTAAGGTATATGGGACTTTTCCTGTTCTTTCTTTCTTTCTTTCTTTCTTTCTTTCTTTCTTTCTTTCTTTCTTTCTTTCTTTCTTTCTTTCTTTCTTTCTTTCTTTCTTTCTTTCTTTCTTCCTTCCTTCCTTCCTTCCTTCCTTCCTTCCTTCCTTTTTTCCTTCCTTCCTTCCTTCTTTCCTTCCTTCCTTTTTCTTTCTTTCTTTCTTTCTTTCTTTATTTATTTATTTCTCTGTCTTGGGTTGACGTTCTCTTTTATAGATGGACAATTTTTTTTATTAATTTATCAAAGTACAAAATACAAAGCAACATGAAAATAATGGGAAAGGAAGGGAAGGAAAAAAAGGAAGAGGAAAAAATGTTCCAGTAGAAGGGGGGAAAAAAAAAAAAAAAAAAGCATTTACTTCCGACTCTTTTTTTTAGTTCAGTTGAATAAGATAACAACATATAGCCTCAACCTTTTCCTTGCGCGTAATAATGACCTGCTAGCTATTTCTATAAAATAAAAAAAAAACCAATCCAATGAGCAAAACCCCAAATCAAAGTTTCATTTTTCCCCCCCACCTCAAGCACAAAGTCCTGAAGTGGTTTCCGAGCAGACACCACAAAGTCCAGAAGCATCTATAGGGGGCGAATTCTTGGCCCCCTCAGAGAGGGCGCGCAATCTGGGAGTCCTCCTGGATCCACGGCTGACACTGGAAGATCATTTGTCGGCCGTGACCAGGGGGGCGTTTTATCAGGTGCGCCTGATTCACCAGTTGCGCCCCTTTCTGGACCGGGACGCTTTGCGCACAGTCACTCAGGCTCTCGTCACCTCTC
>NW_015428320.1:0-1211 GCF_001527695.2 Protobothrops mucrosquamatus | reverse complement strand
TTTTTTTGATCTTGTTAATGTCATTTTTGGTGTCTGGGAAGAGATTTTACAGTCTACTGAGGACACCTTATGGAGAAAGTTAAAATTGCAACTTTTTTCCCTGTTTGATGTTGAGATTGGCTTTGACCTTCAGATTATCATAAAAGGGAAAAGACAAAGAAATTCAACAGCTGCATTTGTGGGGGTGGACACTGCTAAATGTTTTTTGAATACAGCCTCCACTAAAAGATAACAGGACTGTTTCTAATCACTATTGAAATGGAGAAACCCTATTCACAACTCAATTGTAAACTTATATTGGAAAAAAATTATGAAGCCACTGAGCAAATATGTCTGCAAATAAAAGAGAGCACTACAGAAATAAAAAATAGAAATTCTACCTTGAATCTACAAACTGACCTCCAGATTCTATCTGAGCATTCTACAGACCAAAAACCAATAGAAGCAGAATCAATCAACATTAAAGAAGATTCTACTTCATTTTATATGCAACCTAAAGAGATTTCTGATGAACAAAAAATGACTGAAATCATTCATAATCTTAAAACCAACAGAAATGGATATACAAATACAACTAATTGAGAACCATGATAACTTGGATAATCAACTATTTAATTACAAAATTGGATATAATTGAGTGTTCTACTCAACAGATTCAAATGTCGAGACTTGAACCTTTAAAACAACAAGGGACTATCTACAAAGGAGTCAGGTCTTCAAAACAGGGAAGGGGATGCTCTTTCTTGACCCAAATGATACTACAAGGCACAAAAAGAGACTCATTTATTGGTATAGAGCAGGCATGTCCAAAGTCCGGCCCGCGGGCCATTTGTGGCCCGCGGCCCGGTTTAATCCGGCCCTCGAACAGCCCTCCCTGCTCTATGTAAATGCGGCCCTCCCACGGCCCTCCGGCAAGTCCCATGAGAGAGAGAGAGAAAGAGAGAGAGAGACAGAGACAGAGGCACTTGCACTTCTGTCTCTCTCTCTCTCTCGCTCATGGGACTTGCCCCCTCGCAGGGCTCCTCATTGGCCCTGCGCCCGGGTGTCCCGCCCCCTGGGAGAAGGGCGGCCAGGAAGTCCCTTTCCCGGGCTGGCCCCGTCCCAGGCGCACGTGGCTGGGGAGCCATGCGGGGAAGCCCCGGGATCCCCGCTGGGAGCAACCCCCCAGAGCCTTTGCTGAGTGGGCCAGCCCTCCCGTAAGCCGCAGCCCC
>NW_015428319.1:0-1211 GCF_001527695.2 Protobothrops mucrosquamatus | reverse complement strand
TAGTTAAAAAAATATTTTTCAACCAATGTGTGCATTTATGACCATATTTTAGGCACCCAACAAAAATGCATGCCGAAGTGGGAGTAATGCTGGCATAGCTGCATGAAAAAGCTTTACTTAAATGAGATGGCACCAACCAATGATCTCCCCAGTCTCTCTGCCTCTCCCCCATATGTTCACTTAGCAACCATTTTGCTTAACAACCTGGTTGTTTATCAGAACTTGGCCTCTAAACAAGGAGTAAGTGTATTCAACCACAGTACTGAGGTTGTTGACCTTTTCTCAGAATCCTAGAAAGTTATGAAGCTCAGTTGTTTATGTTGCTAAGTATTGCAGATTAAATCCAGCAACTAACTAACTAGCTAGCTAGCTAGCTAGCTTGCTTGCTTGCTTATTTGCTTGCTTATTTGCTTACTTGCTGGCTGGCTGGCTCACTCACTCGCTCACTCTTAAATTTGAGATACCAGGGTATTGTGCTGAAATTTTTCAGGAACATTTTAGACCAGTGGTTCTCAACCTGTGGGTCGGGACCCCATTTGGGGTCGATCGACCATTTCATGGGGGTCACCAAGCAAGGCTGTCCGCCATTTTTTTTGTCCGCCATTTTTTCCCCCTTTTCCGGCGGGTGCCTTACCTCCCTTGGGCTGGGCCAGCTGGTGGTCGGCCTGCTCCGTCTCTGCCGCTTGCCAGCTACACCTCGGCCGGCGCAGGGGGCGGAACCATGCATGCGCGGCGCTCCCTGGCAGGGAAAGTCCTCGACTTACGACCGGTTGGGTAGTCCTCGACTTATGACCGGTTTAGTCCTCGACTTACGACCGGTTTAGTCCTCGACTTACGACCAGTTTAGTCCTCGACTTACGACCGGTTAGGGTCGCAGCATTTAAAAGGTTGAGAACCACTGTTTTAGACAAACGTAACCATATACTCTACACACTTTGGCAGTTTCACTTACTTATCTTCTTCCTCTAACTTGTCTTTGTATTATTATCTCAGTTTAATTGGCATTCTAAGGTTTTTTATCTTTACTTATTAAAAATTCAGTTTTGTTATCAATGTTTGGCAATAAAATCCATAACAACAGCTTGCCATTTTGGACTTTGTATCATTGACTCAGAATAGTTCTGAGTAACTTCTTAGTTCAAGCTTTAGTAAACTGAAGTGACTATTCTATCTTAAATTTGTGACCAAGAGTATGTTCCCAAATGGTAAAC
>NW_015428318.1:0-1211 GCF_001527695.2 Protobothrops mucrosquamatus | reverse complement strand
CCGCCCCCTGCGCCGGCCGAGGCGTAGCTGGCAAGCGGCAGAGACGGAGCAGGCCGACCACCAGCTGGCCCAGCTCAAGGGAGGTAAGGCACCCGCCGGAAAAGGGGAAAAAAATGGCGGACAGCCTTGCTTGGCGACCCCCGTGAAATGGTCGATCGACCCCCAAATGGGGTCGCGACCCATAGGTTGAGAACCGCTGTTCTATCTCTAAAGGGGAGAAACCCATCAAATCCCATGGCCTTAGTTGTCTAAGTAATGCATGCATTAGTAATTTTTTTAAATAGGGTCAGAGGACACTCCTGGAAATGTCTGACCCCCCCCTTTTAAAAAATAGTTAAATAAAACTATCAATCTGTCATAGGACATATATGGTTGTCCTGTTGCCAGAATAAAATACCAACTATTTTTTAAGGGTAGAAATGGACACTCCCATCCTTTACTCACCTTCCTCCCATTATAAATTCAACCTCCCTGCATGTTTTGCTGCCATGGCTTGAAAGTAGTTTCTCTCTCTTGATACTCAAGTTCTCTTGTCTTTGGGCTGGAGTGATTTACTCCCTTACATTTTAGCTCCATCAGTTCACTGACTGCTTTTCAGAAGAAACAATACCTTTTCAACTGAACCTATGCTTACCATTATACTATGATTGCCGTAATAACATGGCTAGTCTAACTCTTGCTTTGTAGATTAAAATATTCCTGCTGGGTTTTGAAATTCTGCTTCAAAGCCCAGCAGAAATGTGGGGGAGGGTGTTTTGTCTATACATAATTATTTTTTCTTTTTGAGCCTCCTGTTTCTGTGTTTTATTTATTTTTTAATAAGTCCATTTCCACCATTTCATTTTTCATTCCATCATTTTGTTTTTTCTATTGCATAAGCTAGAAGGATTTTGAAGGATCAAGGGTGAAAGCTTTCTACACACATGCACGTGCATGTATACACACACACACACACACACTTATATATGTTTGGGAACATCTTCCAGCAATCCCTCTACTCTGGAAGAGAAAGATGAGATGGTAAAGAATCTATTTATTTATCACAATGGTAATATCACAATGTAGGGAGGATGGTCTAGACTGTGGTCCAGACTTTATACATTATTGCCAAAATTTCTCATTCTGGGCAGGGCTTTTAAAAGCTGGCTTAGAGTCAAGCTATCAGGAACACAGGGAAGATGTAACTTAAATACATGAAGGTATGCCCAGGG
>NW_015428317.1:0-1211 GCF_001527695.2 Protobothrops mucrosquamatus | reverse complement strand
AATCAGTTCAGCTGACAAAGACTTATAATAAATTGCTGTCAAACCATCCGTACCAGGAGCTTTACCAGTTTTCAATTGTTTAATTGCATTTAAAATTTCATCTACAGTAATCTCTTCATTCATAAGTTTCTGTTGATCTGGTGTAAGTTTATATATGGATGAAAGTTGTAAATATTTGTCAATATCCTCAATTTTTATAGACCCAGCAGCATATAAGTGTGAGTAGAATTCTGTAAACGCTTTCTTAATCAGTTCTTGTTGGTGTACTTTGCGGCCCTTAACCACAACTTTAGATATAAGTCTGGCTTTCTGTCTCTTGCGTAATTGGTAAGCCAACCATCTCCCTGGTTTATTTGCATTAGCAAATGTATTATGTTTAATATACTTCAAGTTGGTGGCCACCTGATCAGCAATTAACATATTAAATTGATCCTTAAGCAGTTTAATAGAAGCCTTTAAGTTAGTATCTGTAGGTCGCTGAGATAGTAATTTTTCTTTAATCCCAATTTCTTTTTCCAAGTTTGATCTACTCTGTATTTGCTTACGTTTATGTGCATTATTCATAGAAATTAACAGACCCCTCAAGTAAGCTTTACTTGCATCCCAGACAGTATATATAGGGGTATCCTTATTCAGGTTAAATTGAAAAAACTCTTCCATATAATCCTTCAAAACTTTGAGCTTCTCCTCATGATTAAACAAATTTTCATTTATTCTCCAGGATTTCCTTTTTTTATATTGGCCTATCTCCATCCATACCATACTATGGTCAGTCAAAGTTCTAGGAAAAGTTTTTGTTTTGTTACAGTCAATAAGCAAATCAGTTGAAGTCAGCACAAAATCAATCCTTGAGAAAGACTCATGTCTATGAGAGAAAAAAGTAAAGTCACGTTCATTCATGTGTTGTGATCTCCAAACATCCACCAGCTCCAGATCTTCCATCATTGCAAAAAAAGACTTGGGGAGTCTGGAAAGGGCCACATCCCTAGAAGTTGTCTTTTTATCTTTTAAGGTGTCAAGTACCCCATTCCAGTCCCCCATGACAATCAAAGAATTATAATCCAAAGCCACAATTTTCTGATGTAGTTGTCTATAAAATAATTTTTGAGATGACAGTTGATTGGGAGCATAAACCCCCACTATTAAACACTTTCTTCCATTTAGGTTTATTTCCACAAATAAAAATCTTCCTTCTTTGTCAGCTTCTTTTA
>NW_015428316.1:0-1211 GCF_001527695.2 Protobothrops mucrosquamatus | reverse complement strand
GGTCAGGGTCTCCTGCCGGAGCAGGGGGGTCGGACTAGATGACCTCCGAGGTCCCTTCCAGCTCTTGTTATCCTGTCAGGGTCTCCTGCTCGAGCAAGGGGTTGGACTAGATGACCTCCGAGGTCCCCTCCAGGTCTATCCTTCTGTGATTCTGTAAGGGTCTCCTGCTTGAGCAGGTGGGTCGGACCAGATGACCTCCGAGGTCCCTGCCAGCTGTGTTGTTCTGTGATTCTCTCAGGGTCTCCTGCTGGAGCAGGGGGTCGGACTAGATGACCTCTGAGGTCCCTTCCAACTCTTGTTATTCTGTAAGGGTCTCCTGCTCGAGCAGGGGGTCGGGCTAGGTGACCTCCGAGGTCCCTTCCAGCTCTGCCGTTCTGTTATTCTCTCAGGGTCTCCTGCTCGAGCAGGGGGGGTCGGACTAGATGACCTCCGAGGTAACCTTCCAGCTCTTGTTATTCTGTAAGGGTCTCCTGCTGGAGCAGGGGGGTCGGACTAGATGACCTCCAAGGTCCCTTCTGATTCAGTGATTCTCTCAGGGTCTCCTGCCGGAGCAGGGGGGTCGGACTAGATGACCTCCAGGGTCCCCTCCAAGCCTTTTCTGATGGAAGACCACGACCTGGTTCCGGAAAGGCTAGGAAGACCCCCCCACCCCGGCTCACAGACACACAGACACACACACAACCGTTTCAGCAAGAAGAAATTCACTCTCTCAGCCAATCGGGGGAGGGGGGTGGGAGAGACCCCGCCCCCTCCCCTCCCTGCCCCGCCCACCTCTGCCTAGAGAAGAGCGATCTCCCCCGGCAGAAGCGAAAGTAGCCCGAAGCCCGTCGGGGGAAGCAGCGAGTGAGAGGCAAGCGCGACCCCCTCCCCACCGACCGGTAGACTCGCTCAGGTGGGTGTCCGACAGGTCGAGCGGGGTAGAAAAGAGGGCAGGGAGGGGGGGCAGTCGCGACCCCCCCCTTTCCAGCAGGCAGGAGGAGCAGGGGGAGTGTGTGGGTGTGTGGGGGGGTCCCTGGTGCCCCCCTTCTCCCCCCCCCGCCCTTCCCGGTCAGGGAGTGAACGGGGAAGGGGGGGCCACTTTTCAAGAAAGTTGGAGGACTTGGGGTCCGGCAGGGCGAAGGGCGGTGGGGGGGGTTGAGGGGGGGGGAGCGAGGGGGCTTCAGCTGCCCTCCCCAATCGGGAAGTCCTTTCCTAACGACCCCCCCCCCCAA
>NW_015428315.1:0-1211 GCF_001527695.2 Protobothrops mucrosquamatus | reverse complement strand
AAGCAACCTAGAACTAAGGAGAAACTTCCTGACAGTTAGAACAATTAACCAGTGGAACAACCTGCCTCCAGAAGCGGTGAATGCTCCAACACTGGAGGTTTTTAAGAAGAGACTGGACAGCCATTTGTCTGAAATGGTGTAGGGTTCCTGCCTGAGCAGGGGGTTGGACTCGATGACCTCCAAGGTCCCTTCCAACTTTTTATTATTTTTTTTATTTATTTATTTTTATTATTATTATTATTATTATTATTATTATTATTATTATTATTATTATTATTATTATTATTATTATTATTATTATTATTATTATTATTATGACTGTTTTTACACTTACAATTGTAAGCATCCCCCCAGTCTTGTGATCAAAATTGGGATGCTTGGCAACTGGTTCATATTTATAACAATTGCAACTGGGGTGATGTGATCAATTTTTTGCAACCTTCTGACAAGCAATTAAGCAGTGGAACAACCTGCCTCCAGAAGCGGTGAATGCTCCAACACTGGAAGTTTTTAAAGAAGAGACTGGACAGCCATTTGTCCGAAATGGTATAGGGTTTCCTGCCTGAGCAGGGGGTTGGACTAGATGATCTCCAAGGTCCCTTCCAACTTTATTATTATTATTAAACTCAATGGGGAAGCCAGATTCACTTAACAACCAAGTTACAAACTGAACAGCTGCAGTGAGTCGCTTAACAGCTGTGGCAAGAAAGGGCAAAAAACCCTGTCTCGTTTAGCCACAGAAATTTTGGGCTCAAATGTTGTAAGTCGAGGACTGCCTACCGACATTTCGGTAGACAAAAATAATTTAGCAAGGCGCTGATTTTAGCAGTTTTCATTTAAAAAAAAAAGAAATACAAGTAAATATTTTACTTCAGTTGTAGTTTCAGCGGCTGGATTACACAGAAGGGGGGAAAAATACTACATACTCCACCCCGTCAAAGATAGCAAGCATTCGTCATATTTTGTAGACTATGACAGGGGCAACTTTACGACTGGTGGACTTCAACTCCCAGAATTCCTCAGCCAGCTGTTCTTTGCAGCTATGCTGGCTGAGGAATTCTGGGAGTTGAAGTCCACCAGTCGTAAAGTTGTCAAGGTTGGAGACCCCCTGGACTATGAGAGGTAAAGAAAGTGGAAATGTATTTATATATATATATATTTGTTTTTTGAGGTTTTCACGGGTGTTTATATGTGAGTCTTTGACTCACATA
>NW_015428314.1:0-1211 GCF_001527695.2 Protobothrops mucrosquamatus | reverse complement strand
TCCGACCGCGCCGCCGCCGCCTACCTGACCGCGCCACCGCCGGTTAGAAATTTTTTTTCCTTTTGTTTTGTCCTCTAAAAACGATGTGCGTCTTATGGTCAGGTGCGTCTTATGGTGCGAAAAATACGGTAATAATAATTAAAGACATGAGGATGGGGAGAAGAGAGCTTCCAAGACTCAGGACCTCAATAAAAACTCACAACCATCCACATGAACAAGCTTAACTGACACATGCACATACATACACATACACACACACAAACAAACACACAGCCTGGAATTTCTAAGGCTGGAAGAGCTAGGGTCTTATCTTTGCAAACCAGGTTTCAATGAATATTCTTCCCCCACCCCATCCCCAACAATATACACATATCATCAGTATTGCTGAATCCCACAGACACAATCAAAGAAGCAAGAACTAGACAATATTTCAATATGGAGTTTTAGTGTAATAATGAAGAATGTGGTCCTGAATTCTGAAATCCATTATAGGGAACCTCCAGCCCTCTTTTATAAGTAATTTTATTAAGACAGAACCTCTTTGAATGTTGTGACTCTCTTCTTTCCAACCTTTTGGCAAGCCAGACTAAGTGGCCATTTATGAGATTAGCAAATAAGGAACTCTTCTCCGTCTAACATTTTTTTCCCTGCTGAGGGAACACAACAAATGGTATAAAAACAAGGGAGCAACTGGAGAGAACTGTAAGAAGAAAATACTTCAGCACCATATGTTTTATTTTTATCTTGATTTATTTCAGCAAAAAAAATATATGCCTATTTAAGCAAATGTGATGCAAGTAACATTACTGTGTCAGCTGCTCCTCTTCTATGTACGGCAATAAAGGGTTGGGGTTTTTTTTTAGGGTTCTTTTGAATAATGAATTGGAGAATATCAAAAGCACTTGAAGAAAATTGCTTAGGAGAATGCTGTTCAAATAAATAAATAAATAAATAAATAAATAAATAAATAAATAAATAAATAAATAAATAAATAAATAAATAAATAAGTAAGTAAGTAAGTAAGTAAGTAAGTAAGTAAGTAAGTAAGTAAATGGCGGAGTGCAATGGAGTATCTCTACTTGATACTGGGTTTAATTTAAAAGAGGAGCTGCATGACACAGATTAGCAGGGATAGACAGCTTCTTATTCAAGTAAAGAAGTATTATGGTTTGCTTTAAAGAAGCATTTTACATTGCCCTGAAGATTTCCTA
>NW_015428313.1:0-1211 GCF_001527695.2 Protobothrops mucrosquamatus | reverse complement strand
CATGGTATCAAAGAAGCTGGTTCTGGAGAATATCCTGGTCCATGGTATTAAAGAAGCTGATTCCAGAGGATACCCTGGTCCATGGTATCAAAGAAGCTGGTTTGGAAGAATACCATGGTCTATGGTATCAAAGAAGCTGGTTCCAGAGGATACCCTGGTCCATGGTATCAAAGAAGCTGGTTCCGGAGAATACCCTGGTCCATGGTATCAAAGAAGCTGGTTCCAGAGAATACCCTGGTCCATGGTATCAAAGAAGCTGGTTCCGGAGAATACCCTGGTCCATGGTATCAAAGAAGCTGCCCTTTTTTGTTACTCAGACCATTTTTTTTGTTTCTTTGTTAAAAAAGAACTTCACCTCCAACTCCATAGCATCCAGCTATATGTTGTTCAAAAGAGGAGACTGTATCTGTTCTGCCACTACTTCACAGACAACTAGAATCCATCCACAAGCCGTTTCATTTTTGGCAGCTAACGCTTCTTAAAAACCAAGAAAAGGACATCTCAAAAGTGTTTTTCCAAAAGGCAACTGGATTTTCTTGGGTTTTTTTTTTTTTGCTTGAAAAAGTTTCACTTCTTATCCAAGAAACTTCAGTTCAGTTCAGATGCTTCTTGGATGAAAACCCCCAAGAAAGTCCAATTGCCTTTTGAAAAGCACCTTTGGGATAACCAGGACCTGGATGACTGAGAATCTCCGTAGACAAGAAAAGGATATTTCCACTTTCATCTCTAAAAATACTTCCACAGCCCACCAATTCTGAAACACACCATCGTCAGTCCCAACATTTCACCTTTTTCTAGGCGGCCATTTCACTAATAGTTTATTATTGCTGCTGCTGCTGCTATTGTGTTCCCCTGAAAATAAGACTGGGTCTTATTTTTTTTGTCTCCAAAAGAGGCACAAGGTCTTATTTTTGGGGTAGACCTTACCTCACCTCCAGCACCGACAGCCGGTCCACTTCTTCTGGGGCCAAAGTTCTGCAGCTGCATTCAGGCCTGCATTTTGCAGTCAGGACTTTCCAGAAGGCCTACACAGCCGAGTACTGAGCTATGGATTGAATCCATAACTTGATGCTTGGTTGCTGAGGTCTTGCAGAACCGAGCTATGGATTGAAGCCATAGCTCGGTTCTTGGCTGCAGAGGCCTTCCGGAAAGGCCTGTGACTGAGAAATGCAGGCCTGGCTGCAGAAGAGGCCTCAGAAGAAGAGGTGGAC
>NW_015428312.1:0-1211 GCF_001527695.2 Protobothrops mucrosquamatus | reverse complement strand
CCCCGCCCCCACTCCACCCCCTTCCCCGCCCCCACTCCGCCCCACCCCGCCTGCCCGCAGGGCCACTCACTGCCTCCAGGACCCACCGCAGATCGCACAGGCAGCCCAGCAGCGCCATGGTGGCCACGCCCTCTCCCCGTGCCCTGCAGCATCAACTGTGCGCAATGGGGTGTGAGGGCAGAGTCTTGTCTACGCTGCCTGGCTGCCATGTCCTTGGCTCTGTTGCTCCGCGTGGGCCTCGCTTGGGAGTGACTCTCCTCCGGGGGGTCTGCTGGTGAGAAGGGTTCGCAGAGTTAGGCAAGGCTGGGGCAATGGCATGTGTGCCCACAGAGAGGGCTCCGAGTGCCGCCTCTGGCACCCGTGCCATAGGTTCGCCACCACTGCTCTAGAAAGAGTACAGAGAAGAGCAACAAAGATGATTTAGAGGTCTGGAGGCTAAAACATATAAGGAACGGTTGCTGGAATTGGGTCTGTCTAGTTTAATGAAGAGAAAGACGAGGGGTGACATGATAGCAGTCTTCCAATATCTCAGGGGCTGCCCCAAAGAAGAGGGAGTCAAGCTATCCTCCAAAGCGCCTGAAGGCAGGAGAAGAAGCAACGGATGGAAACTAATCAAGGAGAGAAGCAACCTAGAACTAAAGAGAAACTTCCTGATAGTTAGAACAATTAATCAGTAGAACAACCTGCCTCCAGAAGCGGTGAATGCTCCAACACTGGAAGTCTTTAAGAAGAGACTGGACAGCCATTGGTCTGAAATGATATAGGGTTTTCCTGCCTGAGCAGGGGGTTGGACTAGATGACCTCCAAGGTCCCTTCCAACTTTATTATTATTATTATTATTATTATTATTATTATTATTATTATTATTATTATTATTATTATTATTATTATTATTATTATTATTATTATTATTATTATTATATCGGCCAGGCTTCTTATGGCAGCAAGCTAATAAATTAAAGCAAGGGTGTAAGATTTTTCTTCAAAAGCATGTTATAAAACTGACCAACTATTTCTTATTCTGGAGCACAAGTACTCTGGCAGAGGGAGATGGCAGTGAGAAGACATAATACTTTCCAAAATGCACTCTTGAAAAATTCAGGTACCTGCCTCCAAAGCTATTAGCATGTTAATAAGCTGGCACAATGCTTGAATATGCGGCTTGTACACAGCAATTACATCTGTTTCTCTAGCAGATTGCCAGCCAAGAG
>NW_015428311.1:0-1211 GCF_001527695.2 Protobothrops mucrosquamatus | reverse complement strand
TCAAAGTTGCAATTGCACTGAAATGACTTATGACCATTTTTCACACTTATGACCATTGCAGCATGCCCAGGGTCATGTGATTTATATTTGGATGCTTGGCAACTGATTCATATTTATGATGGTCACAGTGTCCCAGGGTCATGTGATCCCCTTTTGCAACCTTTTGACAAGCAAAGTCAATGGCAGGGCTGCTGGTGGCAAGTGCTAAGGCGGGACTTCCCTCCCTCCCTCCCTCCCTCTTTCTCATGCCCACCTCCTTCTGAAGGAAGAATTTGAAAAAAAAAAAAACCCATATTTTCTCTCTTCCATATATTCATCAAACAAGGAAAAGCCTCCAGAGACAGAAAAGACAAACTGCTGAGTGAACTAGCTTAAAAAGGCACATTCCCCTTTAAGAATTAGCTACTGGCTAGAAAGGAAAGTTAAGGAGCGCAGCCAGCACTTAAGGAAGAAAAAAAAATGTAGTAAGTATTGGCTGCCAGCTAAGGCAGTCTCCCCAAATGGCTCCATTCATAAGTAAAGGAATGCTACAGGCAAAATCCATTCAGGAGAAAAATACTTCAAAATCCCTTGCAGTAAAACTTACAGCTAACAATAGCAGAGTAATAGGAGCTAATGGGAGACATCAGCCATCAGCCAAATAGAAATTGCCAAGCAGTCCTTAAGAACACAAAGCCCACATTGCACAAATCCCAGAACTTCAAAGTCACAAAAGCACATAAGAATCCTTCCACTCTCCATCTCCCTCCTTCCCTCCCTCCTCCGTGCCTCACCTCCAGCCATTGCTGCCTTTTTTCATTCCTCTTGGAGGGCGAACCCTCCCCCACTGAATGTCTTGCCTGTTTGCTACTGCCAGCACAGGTGGCTGCCACAGCAGTTGTAGATCGGCTCATGGCCGGCCTGCTTGATCTCCTCTCCTCTCCCCCCACCCTCCTCCTCCTCCTCCTTCTTTCCCTTCATTGCAGCTAGAGCTGACTCCCCCTCCTCCCAAGGCTCCTGCTTTTTCTCTCTATCCCTCTCCCGCCCAAACTGCCTCCTTTTATAGCCTCTCCTATCTCCGCCCCCCCTCCTCCTTTCTCATGGGTGGGTGAGCCAGAAGTGAGCCTGGGGCCTTTGCCCCAGCCACTCTGCAGCTCCAGAGGACTCTCTCATAGTAAGTCCTTGCCTGCGCTGGCTCTTTCCCTCCCCCACTACACTTGGCTAGGCAGGGC
>NW_015428309.1:0-1211 GCF_001527695.2 Protobothrops mucrosquamatus | reverse complement strand
GGACTTAAGACACAGCCCTGAGGAGAACCTGTGCTCAAGAAAATGGTATTAGAGGTATTTGTTCCAACTCGCACATATTGGGGCCTGTTGGTAAGAAAATCAAGAATCCAGTTGCACAAAGGAGTGTTTAAGCCTAAAAGGCCCAGTTTGTCTACTAGATGCTGGGGAATGATTGTGTTAAACGCCGAACTGAAGTCGATAAACAGCAAACACACATGAGTATTTCTTTCCTCTAAGTGCTTCAGGCTCAGATGGAGAACGGAAGAAATAGCATCCTCCGTAGAGCGATTTGGTCAGTAGGCAAACTGAAGCGGGTCAAAAGCTGGCGGGAGGCTAGATACAATAGTGTCCTTTATCAGCTTCTCAAAGCATTTCATGATGGTGGATGTCAGTGCAACCGGACGGTAATCATTGAATCCTGTAATTGTGGACTTTTTTGGCACTGGCAAAATGATGGCCATCTTAAAACACAATGGGACCACTGCCTGCTGCAATGAGAGGTTGAAAATATCTGTTGGTAATAGGTTAAGGGGAATCCACTTAATTTTGAGCAGCCTTGTGGCTAACTAAAGGATGTTCAAGGAATTCTAAAGTCAAAGCCACTCACACAGATAAACGTAATTGTAGATATAATATAAGTATTTAGATGGTAGATGATAGGTAGATAGGTAGATAGATAGGTAGGTAGGTAGGGAGAGAGAGAGAGAGAGAGAGAGAGAGAGAGAGAGAGAGAGAAATACATGATAAATAAATAATTTCAAGGGTATCGTGTGTAGCAGCTTGAGAGAAGATTTCTCTTGTGGTTGGGCCAGACTCAGGCAAAAATCCTAGAAATCCCTTAGGAAGGTAAAACTGGCAGCAAACAATTTTGTGAGGACTTTTTTTTATTTCTGTTCAGTGCTCAACACTTAATTTTGGTTAGTTATTCTAATTCTCTCAGTTTCTCTGTTTCTCTCTCTCTCTCTCTCTCTCTCTCTCTCTCTCTCTCTCTCTGTGTGTGTGTGTGTGTGTATGTGTTGTGTGTTCTTTTTGTTTTGTGGGACTGTTTATTGATTTCTTTGGTTTGCACATCTCAACTTCATGTAACCTGTGGCAATTAAATTATCCTCCCTACTTCTTGCTGTAATGTTTATAGCTTAGTGCCTCAGATGCTAATTCTGTTTTAGCCCGGTACCCCTGCTTCATAAGGAGAAAAACTAGAATCATTTCCC
>NW_015428308.1:0-1211 GCF_001527695.2 Protobothrops mucrosquamatus | reverse complement strand
TCAATCTTGGCAATTTTTAAGACGTGTGAACTTCAACTCACTCTGCCTGGGGAATTCTGGGAATTGAAATCCACATATCTTAAAAGCTGCCCCAGTTGAGAAACACTCGTGTACTTTAAAAACTGCCGGTGTTTCTGTGCATCCTGTTTAATTATTTTTCATTTGATTATCTTGGGGTAGCTGCAAAATGGAACAGAACGCATAACCTTATAAGCATACCACCAAATTGCAAGATTTGATTGTAGGTTGAATTGCTGGGATTCAGAGTTTGTTTTTGCAAGCATTTGAGTCTGATTCATTAATAGATGTTCTGATCCAGGGTTGATTCTCATAGATGGAGACTTTGAGCAATTTGCATTAAAAAAAGGTTCCCAGTTTCGTTGCATGGAAAATTCTAGTTTGAACAGTTGCCCACAAATAACAAATTTGTACTGAGCAGTTCCTGTGTACATGGTCTCCATGCGTGCAGCGTTAGGCAAAGTAATGCATCAAATTGCAAGCAGGTTTCGATATTGCTAGCATTGTCTAATTCAGCAGAAATATGTATTAAATATGTATATTTTTCTGTATACATTTAATATTCTAGATAAGTTCTCTCCATTTGCATCCAGCAGTGGCAAGCGAATAAATATCTCCTATCTTAGAAACATCACTCTCTTGGATAATGAAAAAAGTAAGTGGATGAACTGTAAATAAATAATTGAAAATTACTTACAAAATGATAATGAAAGTTTCTTAACTGTGTTGTTGTGTAGCTGAAAAGGCCAAAAAGATATAAAATGTGTGATTAGGTTGGATGTGAAGTAGCCTATTGTGCAAACTGGTTGGGATATTCTGGGAACTGAAGCCCACCAGTCTTAAAGTTGTTGAGATTGATTATGAGTTACTGGGTTTTGTATTGGGGTTTCATTTCTCTGCTATGAGTTGAGCGACCATATAATTTTATGAATGAATAAATGAATACAAAAATAAGCAAATGAAATAGGAGAGACAGTGGGTAGTGAGAGAGACTGAGACTTCTTTACTGTTGATGTGTCAGGTTAACTATATATGCTTCGTGTTGGATTTATAATGTTCTCTAACCCTTGAATTAATTTAAATCTTTATTTTTACACCAGATGTGAATATTGCCATACAGTACAATCCCAATGGATCTTATGACATGCTGGTAAACCTCTTCATAATAATGTATTCAACAACTTAAGCCCTGT
>NW_015428307.1:0-1211 GCF_001527695.2 Protobothrops mucrosquamatus | reverse complement strand
CTCCTTTCAATCCATATCTTCTGAGTTCTGGACCTGTCCGGTCCCAAGCGATGGAACGAGACTCAATTTGGAGGTTCAAGCTTCTCCTTTCAATCCATATCTTCTGAGTTCTGGACCTGTCCGGTCCCAAGCGATGGAACGAGACTCAATTTGGAGGTTCAAGCTTCTCCTTTCAATCCATATCTTCTGAGTTCTGGACTTGTCCGGTCCCAAGCGATGGAATGAGACTCAATTTGGAGGTGCAAAGTTCTCCAACCATCCCTATCTTTCTTTTTTTTCTTCAGCAACGGAGCTTTCCCTCTGATGTTCTCCTCATGCACACAGAGGCTTGGAAAGGCCTTCAAACCCTGCATAGATTTTTCTCAGCAGACAAAGAGAGTCAATGTGCTGAAGCTCAAAGCAACGCGAGGACAGTGGGAGGTGTTTCAAAAGGTCCTATTTGATCAGAAACAAAAGAGCGCCTTCTGCTTTCAAAGCCCCGACAAGTGAGCAGATATAAATTCCAGCCTTCCCGCTAGGAAGCTCTTTCTTAAAGCAGGGCAGGATCACAAAGGTTTCACACTGCCAATGTTTAAAGGGAAAACACACACACACACACAAAGCAAAGCCAAACAGAAAATTGACCTGTTTTTAAAAGGAGAGGGAGGGAGAGGGGGAGAAAATCTGAAAGGGCAACGTGAACTAGGAATTCATGAAATAAATCACAAGTGAATGGCTTGCTGGTTTGCAGAGATCTCTTGAAATGACCAAGAGAGAGTAATATTTGTAGCTTGGGGTTAAACCGTGGGGTCCTTGGTGGTCTCTGGGTTTGATGGTTTTCTTGCAGACATTTCATGACCCAACTAGGGAACATCATCAGTGCTAGAAGGGAGTGGGGTTTGTGGAATGGAGAAGGAGGAAGAGGAGAGAGAGGAGGAAGGAAGGAAGGAAGGAAGGAAGGAAGGAAAGAAAGAAAGAAAGAAAGAAAGAAAGAAAGAAAGAAAGAAAGAAGGAAAGAAGGAAGGAAAGAAGAAAAGAAAGAAAGAAGGAAGGAAGGAAGGAAGGAAGGAAGGAAAGAAAGAAGGAAGGAAGGAAGGAAGGAAGGAAGGAAGGAAGGAAGGAAGGAAGGAAGGAAGGAAAGGAGGGAAAGGAAAGGAAAGGAGGAGGAGGACTGTGGGGTCCTTGATGCTCTCTGAACCTGGTGGTTTTCTTGCAGACATTTCATGACCCAG
>NW_015428306.1:0-1211 GCF_001527695.2 Protobothrops mucrosquamatus | reverse complement strand
CTTTTTTTTTCCCGCGAGAAGTTGAAATTGACTGATTGATTGAACCTTTTTTTGTGTGTACATGGCGGCAGAGGCCTAAAGCAAAAAGGTTTTATAAAACCCAGCTGAAGGCCTAGGACTGGGGCGACGGCATGCGTGCCCACAGAGAGGGCTCTGAGTGCCGCCTCTGGCACCCGTGCCATAGGTTCGCCACCACTGCCATAGGTGGACAGTTTATGCTCTGAGATATTTAGTTTTAGTGACTAAAATGTAATATAGCAAACTTCCATATGCTAAACAATATGGAGAGTTTTCTTTCTCATATTAGAATGAAAGAACATGAAAGATTGTCATAAAGGAAATCAAAATATTGGTTCATCTTGCTCATATTTTCTCCATTGAGTACCAGATTTTTAATTTTTATATAATTTACTACTATAAAATAGTCCTATTCACAATTAGATTTATTTTTAAAGATTTTGAGTAGACAAATTTGTGGGAGAATAAGTCTGCCAGTAATAAAAAGTGTGAAGTCTATATTCTAGATGGTATAGAATCTAGAATCATTGGGAATATGAAGGCTATAGCAGCAGCACCATGTCCTATAATTAGTCGTTTTGAAAAAGAATGGTGTAAATTAATTTTAGTCTGATTTAGTAAGAATACATTTTTGTTAAATTTGTCTGCATTGTGATACTTAAAAATACTGAACAAAACTACTGGTTGAGACCATCTTAAATATTTGCTTAACTTTAAAAATGTTTGGCTATTTTGAAATCAAAGGACTTTCATGTATTTACAAATTAATAATTGATAAAATTATGAATGTTCTCATATTGAATGAACATTATTTATTCATACATTAATTTCTTTGGAATTATTTATTATGAAAGTATCTTTTTCAGTGATGTGTTGCCCTTCTGCATATGCTTTTAATATTTCCGTTTGAAGAAATTCCTCTGTTGTTACCAGTAATAAATAAAATGGTAATGTATAACATCAGTTATAATTAACAAACTCTAATCTGCACAAGTTCATTTTACAAATGTACATAAATAAGACTTAATTAAACATTAAATGGAAGAATTATTGGCCACTATAATTTTATAAATGGTTATTATAATCAGCTTCCATTTTCCTCTTTGAATTTGGATTAAAAGATACATGAGAAATATTGATTGCCAAAATGATGTCAGCAACTCTTCTAAACTTAGGTAATGAATTGACAAGAA
>NW_015428305.1:0-1211 GCF_001527695.2 Protobothrops mucrosquamatus | reverse complement strand
CTCTCATTTTCTCTCTCCTTCTCTTTTCTCTCTTTTTCTATCCATCTCATTTCGCTTTCTCTCTTTTTTCTGTCCCTTTTTCTCTCTTTCTTTGTCCTCTTTTCTCCTTTTTCTCTCCTTCTTTTCTTCTTTCTCCTTCTTTCTTTCTCTACCTCTCTCCTTCTCTTTTCTCTCTTTCTCTGTCCTCTTTTCTCCTTCCGTCTCTCTTTCTCTCTCCCTCTTTTCTCTCTCTCCTCTTTTCTCTCTTATTTTCTCTCTCCTCTCTTTTCTCTTTTTCTGTCCTTCTCATTCCGCTTTCTCTCTTTTTTTTCCTGTCCCCTTTTCTGTTTCTTTGTCCTTCTCTTTTCTCTTCTCTCTCTTTCTCTCTCTCCCTCTTTTCTTCTCTTTTTCTCTCCCCTTCTTTCTCTCTTCCCCTGTCTCTCTTTCTCTCTTCTTTCTCTTGTGCTTTCTCTTTTCTTCTCTTTCCCTCCTTCTCTTTCTCTCTCTCCTTCTCTCACTCTCACACACACAACGCGCACCCAAACACGCACTTCACCCTCTCTTTTCTCCAGCCGGGGGAGACTTCGGGGGTGCCCCTTCACCCAGCTCAAGCTTTACAGACAGGGGTGTTTCAGTCCATTATGGAGGCCACTGGGGGGGAAAGGCCCCAAAATGTATGAGTTGGCCCTCCATGTTGTCCTGGCTGCAAATGGGAGAGTTACGTGCAAAAAATCTGGCGAAGGTTTAACGAATGATTTGGGGGAAGAAATTGTTGCAACATTCTGAATGAATATGATTCCGGGGAAGTCATTATTCAGCCGGGCGGCGTACGTGAATGTACGAGAACAAGTTAGCAGAGTTTTTTTTTTTAAAAAACAGGATTTGGAAATTCAAGAATGCACGGGAATGGTGACTCTTTTACAGCTGGGTTGCTTCTAGAAAGAGTACAGAGAAGAGCAACAAAGATGATCAGGGGACTGGAGGCTAAAACATACAAAGAACGGTTGCTGGAATTGGGTCTGTCTAGTTTAATGAAGAGAAGGATGAGGGGGGACATGATAGCAGTCTTCCAGTATCTCAGGGGCTGCCCCAAAGAAGAGGGAGTCAAGCTATTCTCCAAAGCGCCTGAAGGCAGGACAAGAAGCAACGGATGGAAACTAATCAAGGAGAGAAGCAACCTGGAACTAAGGAGAAACTTCCTGACAGTTAGAACAATTAACCAGTGGAACAAC
>NW_015428304.1:0-1211 GCF_001527695.2 Protobothrops mucrosquamatus | reverse complement strand
AGTTTATTGCCACTGAAACTTCTGGGATGAGACACATAGGAAACCAATTATAATTACAGTAATCACATCTGGAGATTATCAGTATGTGTTATTTATTTTTTCTTGTATACTAACTCAAGAAGGTTGGGAAAGCAGGTTCTTACACTATCATGAGAAATCAGCTTGATACCAAATCAATCTGTGAGCAAAACAAGAGATGAATGGACAGTGACTTATAGTTCCTTACATTGCTTAAGTGGGAGAAGGACACCCAAGAATTTGAACATTGGTTTCACTATCAACAGAGCTTGCATTGTACTTGATATACCACAGTTGATGGACTATGTGATGGAATATTATTATTATTTATTTTGCCACAGTAAGCCTACTTCTCAAAATCTTGCAGTTTTGCAATTTTTTGCCAAGGCTGACGCTGTTAAAATTGTTCCTGGCAAATGCCCCACTCAAGAAACCAGATAGTGATGCTCTTTTGGGGAGAATCCAAATCACTCCATCATTTGGAGATTTACCACTTCCCGAATTCAGATAATCTCTTAGCTAATCCTTTATCAAGTAGGCAGAATTCAGTCTAGTACCATTCCCTAAAGTTTTTGACAGAGATCAGATTTGGGTATCATCAGCATTCTGATAACACCTAGCTTCAGATTTCCTATAATCTCTTTTATTGGTTGCATGTATCAAAGCACTCTCAAAAAGTCCTGGAAACAGAATAGAGTCTGAGGGATCACATATCATTTCTTCCTGTTTTATTAAACAACAATCTCCGAGTGGCACCATCTGCATTCTACCTTTAAGAAAAACACAGTACCACTTTGAATTACTTCTTTTTCCAAAGTCTCTCAGGCAATTCAAAAGGATACCATGGTGGATGTTTTTGCAAAACAACCAACAAACCAACAACAACCAATAAAGGCTGTACGGGTCTGGATGGGGAGAAACAGACTCAGACGCAACCCTTCCAAGACTGAGTGGCTGTGGTTGCCGGCTCCCAGGTATGGTCAGCTGACTCCAACGCTGACTATAGGGGGCGAAACTTTGGCTCCCTCAGAGAGGGTGCGCAATCTGGGCGTCCTCCTGGATCCACGGCTGACACTGGAAGACCAGTTGGCGGCTGTGGCCAGGGGGGCGTTTTACCGGGTACGCCTGGTACGCCAGCTGCGGCCTTTTCTGGACCGGGATGCCTTGCGCACAGTTACTCATGCTCTTGTCAC
>NW_015428303.1:0-1211 GCF_001527695.2 Protobothrops mucrosquamatus | reverse complement strand
TAAACCTATAAAGGGACTTTCCCATTGACCAGCATTCTAAGCCCTGAAGATGTCAGCGGATGCCGACGAAAGCTAGGCACTTTTATTGATTTCTATGTATTTTAAAGGTTTTTAATATTCTTAAGAACTTTTATCTCTAAATTATTATTATTAAATTATTTATTCCCTGGTGCTCACGTCTATTGACTGACTTTGAACAAATATATATATATATATATATATATATATATATATATATATATATATATATATATATATATATATATATATATATATATATATATATATATATATATATATATATATATATATATATATATATATATATATATATATATATATATTCCTCATCTATATACTTTGTGAAGATTGCATGAGTCAAAACAAAAATTTAAGGACCTAACAATGGCAGATTCTGAATTGTCAGCAATGAGTTTCCTCTTGGCTGTCATTATGTATTTTCTGTTACAATACATTCTGCAACATTATCCTTCCCAGCAGACTGTAAGGCATCTCATCCAGCATTGTTTATTTATTGAGGGATTTATATGCACCCCCCCCCATTAAACAATTGCAATTCCCCAAAATGTCAGCCAGTATTTTAGCATAGCATTGTAATAACAACGAGAAATCTCTTTGAATTTATAAATACCTGTCTTCTACAATTTGGAATGTCTCCTTTACTAAATTTGTTTCCTGTATTATATATTTTTACATCAATTCTTGAAGAATTAAAAGAGATCAGTTTCCAGATGCAGCATTCCTCTGTTTAACGCCAATAAAGCTCAGTTGGATATGCCTGAAATTACAATACAGGAATGTCAAAATTGCTTTCAAGAGAGAACATCACATTTTAAAACTCTTTACATGTCACCATAAATCCTGACTTTGAGTTCTATATATGCTTGATTGTGTATACAGTACATGTTTCCTATCCCCATTATTTTAATGAAAAACTTTATGAAGCTGTACAGTATTTTGTATTTGTAAACTGCATTTCTTTGTTGAAAAGGAGACATGATATATGTATCTTATTGGTATGATGGTTGAAGTTGCCCCTGAACTGGCACCTTTATGGTCAATACAATATTCTTTGTAAGGCAAATTTTGGAGCTCTATATTGACATGGATTTGCTATTATATGGCATTTTTACATGCATCATATAAGCTTTCCTTTTGAAAAGCCACAAACTCTAATTGGGCTAACATGT
>NW_015428302.1:0-1211 GCF_001527695.2 Protobothrops mucrosquamatus | reverse complement strand
CAAGATAAATATTTTGCTTAATGCTTCTGAGTTCCATAGAAAACAATTCATATTATCACTAAAAGAAGGCACAGAGATTACAAGAGCATTTCATTTGGATGACTGGTGTGCCTCTAAGCAGCTGGGACTTTTTACAGATTGAGATTTAGCATATGAAAATGCTTAGATCTCTCAGTCCTGGCAATAGCAACTTGAATTGTTAATATCTTCAAGGATTTAAGCATATAGTTGTCAGTGGAAACATGTTTATGTATATGTATAACAGTGTGTGTATGTGTGCATGTGTGTGTATCTGTGAAAATGAAAATACAATTGTACAATAATGGCAGGTCAGTTGTTATATTAAATAATGTTAAAGAAAGATTCATACTTATGACAGGAAGGAGAATCAATTTGTTAGATACAAAATTGTCCTCAGTTCAAGTGCAGTTTGCAAAATGTTATCAAGCATATACAGTTTGATTTGAAACAGAACCTGGGGAATTAATTAGTGATAAAAAGCCTATCATAAATTCTCAGTTATGTACTGTTTAATATTGCAGACTAATCCTGCCATATGACTTCCATCTGTCCATTTCAAGCATTATGAGGGGAAAGCCAGAGATGAACAAAACATAATTCAGGAGTCTTTATCAGAGATTTTGCTATCTTTTCAGAGAAAATCCATCATCAGGTCTTTCACAATTCAGATGACAGGTTTTATGAAGCTCTGTATTTCTTCTATCCCTGGCATTTTGTTTTTTTGTTATTTTTAAAAAATCAGATGTATTTTATATTTTGAAACAGACAACAAAAGTAGCTTTGCATGATTATACTGATTATCCATCCAATATGTACTCTGTATCAGAAATGGCTAAGCAGATGCCATAGGAAAACTCCTAAGCAGGGCATTTTCTGCATATTTTCTAACATCTGGCCTATATATAGTCAGATTAACTAAAAGGTATATTATTAATATCATATGCATTTATATAATATTTAGTTTATATTACATAAAGTTTATACTGTATATTATTTATTATATTATTATGCTATTGCTATAGCATAATTGCTTTATTAAATAAAAGGTTTAATAATATAAAGAGGAACAGCATAGCATGAAGTGTTGTATAATGTTTTTCCTTCTGGATCTCTTTTCATCCCACAATGTAGAAGTAAACAATTTGAACAACCAGGCTGTTTATGACCTATAGAAGCCTTGTCTGAGGCCT
>NW_015428301.1:0-1211 GCF_001527695.2 Protobothrops mucrosquamatus | reverse complement strand
GTATAAGCTCTGAAATATCTCTTTGTATCCATGAATGGGCATCTTCTGCATGAATGTTTGAGTCAACGTTTGGTGAATGTCTACATGAGAGACTTCACAAGCGATAGCGATAGCACTTAGACTTATATGCCACTTCACAGTGCTTTACTGCTCTCTCTAAGCGGTTTAGACCATATTGCCTCCAACAATCTGGGTCCTTATTTTAACCAGCCTTGGAAGGATGGAAGGCTGAGCCAATAGCAATAGCACTTAGACTTATGTACCGCTTCACAGTGCTTTACAGCCCTCTCTAAGGGGTTTACAGAGTCAGCCTCTTGCCCCCCAACAATCAGGGTCCTCATTTTACCAGTCTCGGAAGGATGGAAGGCTGAGTCAACCTTGAGCTGGTGATTGCCAAACTGCTGGCAGTCAGCACAAGTAGCCTACAGTATACTGCCTTCTAACCACTGTATCATCACGGGGCTTACAAGAATGTATAGTTATGAAGCATATACTTCCAAAGATAGAATAGCACTTTTCATATATTCCTAAAAGTGACATTACTTTTCATTTAATTCCAATCACATTTCTTGCTGCAAAATATATGAGGTGACCCCTCATGGTTTCTTCAAAAAAAAACAACCACCCAACAAATCCAATCTGAAGTAAGAGCTTTGGGAATGACGGTCAAGTTCCTGAGTCCCTCTGGCTAGATGAAAATGTTCTCCAAAGTCATGGCGGTTATACATTTCATTCTTTTCGTTGAAAAGTCTCTAACTGAATTTGATATCAATGAGGAAGTCTAATTCAATTACGTTCCCATCCAGAGCTTGAACTTCTTAAATTGCAAGTCAAACAACTTCAGATTCAGATGAGCATTCTCGAAGTTGCCTTCATGAACATTCAAAAAGGTAAGACATTGGGAAGAAGGGGTTAGCCTCTTCTGGGATGTTTGTTTCCACCTCTTGATCTAGCTAACAATCCTAAGTTTCCCTGCTGGGTTCCCCATCCAAATATTAATCAGGGACAACCCTGTTGGGCTTTCAAGGGTGCTCTGAGATCAGTGGCCTCCAGCAGTGGCTCTGACAACAGGCATTCTCTCCTGTGGGTTTCTTAATAATAATAATAATAATAATAATAATAATAATAATAATAATAATAATAATAATAATAATAATAATAATAATAATAATAATAATAATAATAATAATAATAATAAAGTTGGAAGGGAC
>NW_015428300.1:0-1211 GCF_001527695.2 Protobothrops mucrosquamatus | reverse complement strand
TGCGTTTCTCCGCTCCACTCTCAAATCTTCTCTTCATGACTGACTAAGTACAGAGTGTGCAGGGCTCCCTCGACCTCTCCCTGCTTACCCTCGCGGCTTCTGCCAGGCGGGCGCCTGATCTGATCACCGCCGTGGAGGCCCCTGAAATGTGGAGGCCCCAGGCGCGCGCCTCCTGCGCCTGTGCGGAAATCCGCCGCTGCTAATACCAATACCACTTCTTCACATCCTCAGAAAGAGTACCAAGCTGACTTTTCCATGCCACCAGCCTGAACATCTGAAGTACGAGGGCAGAAATTAAAGAAAGTAATGGGTAGATTCCACTGCTTTTGCTGTCTTCCTCCTTCTGAATGTTATTAGCCTGTGGGAAAACACCTACCAATCATAGCCATGCTGCAGAAATGGGATAGGTCTGACTGCAACTTTATGCTCTTTCCTATACCTCTCTTCCTATACAATGTTTTGGTAAGGCCACACTTGGAATACTGCATCCAGTTTTGGTCACCGCAATGTAAAAAAGATGTTGAGACTCTAGAAAGAGTACAGAGAAGAACAACAAAGATGATTAGGGGACTGGAGGCTAAAGCATATAAGGAACGGTTGCTGGAATTGGGTATGTCTAGTTTAATGAAGGGAAGGACAAGGGGGGACATGATAGCAGTGTTCCAATATCTCAGGGGCTGCCACAAAGAAGAGGGAGTCAGACTATTCTCCAAAGCGCCTGAAGGCAGGACAAGAAGCAAAGGGTGGAAATTGATCAAGGAGAGAAGCAACCTAGAACTAAGGAGAAACTTCCTAACAGTGAGAACAATTAACCAGTGGAGCAACCTGCCTCCAGAAGCGGTGAATGCTCAACACTGGAAGTTTTTAAGAAGAGACTGGACAGCCATTTGTCCGAAATGGTATAGGGTTTCCTGCCTGAGCAGGGGGTTGGACTAGATGACCTCCAAGGTCCCTTCCAACTTTATCATCATCAGCATCATCATCATCATCATCATCATCATCATCATCATCATTATTATTATTATTATTATTATTATTTGATTTTGATTTTTGATTTTGATTTTATTAAATTTATACCCCGCCCTTCTCCCGGAGGACTCAGGGCGGCTTACAGCCAGTTTAAAACAATGATATAATACAATACAAAATTTAAAAAGATTAAAAATAACTATTTAAATTTGGCCGCTTCTACTAAAAATTTAATTTAAAAC
>NW_015428299.1:0-1211 GCF_001527695.2 Protobothrops mucrosquamatus | reverse complement strand
GTCAGGAAGTTTCTCCTTAGTTCTAGGTTGCTTCTCTCCTTGATTAGTTTCCACCCGTTGCTTCTTGTCCTGCCTCCAGGCGCTTTGGAAAATAGCTTGACTCCCTCTTCTTTATGGCAGCCCCTGAGATATTGGAACACTGCTATCATGTCCCCCCTCGTCCTTCTCTTCATTAAACTAGACATACCCAATTCCAGCAACCGTTCCTTATATGCTTTAGCCTCCAGTCCCCTAATCATCTTTGTTGCTCTTCTCTGCACTCTTTCTAAAGTCTCAACATCTTTTTTACATCGCGGTGACCAAAACTGGATGCAGCATTCCAAGTGTTTCTAATACTTGAAGACAGCTATGTCTTCCCATGGTTGTTTCCCCATGCTAAATGTGCTCAGTTCCTTCAAACATTCCTCATAGTTTTCATTCTGTGTTCCTTATCCTCTTGATTGTTGTCCTCTATGCAATGTTCCAATTTCTCAGTCCATTGGGCACCATACCAAAAACTATTGGATAGCATTTAGAAAATGGGCACATTGACAAAATTTCTATCTGTCATTACAAAAGGCCACAACTGCATGGATCACACATACATTACACTGATATATGTTAAGATTCTCAGCTGTGACTTCAAATTGTTGTGAAAAGATATTGTGTGACCAACCATAATAATTTATTAAATTTATAGGCTACTAGATCATTAGTAACTCTGGACAGTTTACAATTATTACAAACAGTTAAAAATGAAGAACAATACAAAAACAGCTGAAGGGGAGAAAAAACAAGAGGAAAGAAAACAAACCTGGAAGGGAAAAAAAGAAAGACAAGGAGTATCAATTGTCCTCACCAAAGGCCTACATGAAGAGACAGGTTTTTAGGATCCTTCAAGATACCAGTAGGATGGGAGATGTTCAAATCTTGAAGGAGATTTTATACACTCTGTATAAAAGTAAATTGACCTAGGAAAACATTTTTAAATTAGAACAATTTGATCTCTGCATCTTCAGATTACAGGTAGTCCTCAACTTACACAATTGGGACCAGAACCGTTTTTTCCATGGTTGTTAACCAATTCATCACAGTTGTTAAGTGAATTATGTAACTGTTAAGCAAATCCAGCTTCCCCCATTAACTTTGCTTGTTGAAAGCCAACTGGGAAGGTAGCAAATACCAATCACCTAATCCTGGAATACTGCAACTTTTGTAAATAGATGCTAGTT
>NW_015428298.1:0-1211 GCF_001527695.2 Protobothrops mucrosquamatus | reverse complement strand
CATGGCTGGTGCAGGTTGGGGAGGATGGGACTCCAAGTCCAGGAGACCCGGAAGACCCGAAGCTGGGAGAAGGCTGAAGGTCACCAAGAGCCCGCCTTTCTTGGAGGTCCTCTCCTTCGGAAGTTACAGCTTCTCCCAAACTCTTGCTGGCTTGAGTGGGAAGAGAAAGAAGGAGAAGAGAACAGAGAGAGAGAGAGAGCGAGAGAGAGAGAGAGAGACGGAAGAAAAAGAAGAGCAACAAACCTGTTCCACCCTGGGCTGACTCAGAGCTCACCAAGGTGAGGCCTTTTTAATCCTTCGTGTCAATCCCTTCTCGAAAGCCCGATCTTGGAGCTGGCGGGCTTCGCCTCGTTCCCGCTCCCGCCCCAGCCAGCCGAGAGAAAGAGAGAGCCGCGCTGCAATGCGCTCCGCGAAGAGGTGGCACGGCACCACCGCCACCGCCGCCGCCGCGTAGCACATACAGACGCGCACTCACACCCTCCCGGACGCCTGACTCGCAAGCGCCTCCCCTTTCGTTCCCTCCCCGGCTTCTCTTCTCCTCTCCCCCGTCTCCTCGCCACAAACAGCGCCGGCTGCCAAGGCGCCCGTCGCTCGGCTGCGTCTACTCTTCGCCGGCGCTCTTCTCCGGCGACGGCAGCAACATGAGTGCCGGGAAAACGCTGCCTTCTCCCGCTGCGGTTCAGCCTCGGGTCGGCTCTGCTGGGCGCTCGGTGGATTAAACTGCGCCCGGGCGGCTGCTGCTGCTGCTGCTGCTACCAACTCTGGACCAAGGGTGGGTTCCCCTCTCTTTCTCTTTCCGTGCCAGACGGGGAAATTCAAAAGGACCAAACCAGGAAGGAGTTGGGGAGATCAGGGGGACCGGGCGGGCTCTCCGGGGCCACCCGAGCCCATCATCCGCAGCCGCTTCCCAGAACCCAAGCTTCTCCCTGGGAGGCGCTCCCGAGGCAACGAGCGGTGGCTCAGCCAAAGGGAGAACGTAAACCCTTGGGGCAACCCCGTCAACTCGGGGCTCTTATTGCGCTGGGGGGGGGAGGCGCATTCACACGCGCGGGGCGGGGAGGGAGCTCCTAGGGTTTCAAGGGACGCGTGTCTGCGGGGGAGGTGCGAAGGGAAGGGAGCGAAAGTGATCTCGAGCGCTGCGCAGTTAGGGAGACTTCCTATTTTGGGAAGGGAGAAGTGTGTATGAGTGTGTGTGTGTGTGGGGGGGGGGG
>NW_015428297.1:0-1211 GCF_001527695.2 Protobothrops mucrosquamatus | reverse complement strand
GCAGCCTCCTTCCTCGGTTAGCTCCGATTCCCTCCCCCCGTGTCGCCTCTGAGCTGCAGGACTCCGCCGCTTGCTTTATAAACCCTTGGCCGCTGCTCCATCCACACACGCTCGCGCAGGGAAAGGGGGAAACGGGTGGGCCAGCCGGCTCCCCTCTCCTCTTTGTGTGTGTGTGTGTTTGTCTCTCTCTCTCTCTCTCTCTCTCAATTCTCCCCCACCCCAAAAGCGGGGAGGGGGCGACCTTGCAAAAGGGAGGGGGCTTCTCCCGGTTGCGGGGAAGGCTGGAGGTGCGCCTTTCTCGCCCAGCCCGGGTAAATTTGGCCGTATTCTTCAGCCAATTCTTCATGTTATGCTCCAGGTACGGCCCTCCCCCCTTCCCTTCCATTCCCTGCGGCACTGCGTGTTGAGGCTGGGATGGAATACCCCGGGCCGCCGCAGCCAAGCGCGAGGTGGAACGCCAGACGCCTCGCCCGAAGGGGGGAGGCCTGGCGACACTGCGCTCTGCCGGGCGCTCACCGACAGAGCCGGGGGGGGCGAGGCGGCCACGGAGGAACAGCCAACTGCCGGCAACCAGCCGGAACTGCTGGGGCCGGCCCGTATTGAAGAATACAGCCGAATTGGGGTGGGGGAGAATTGAGAGAGAGAGAGAGAGACAAACACACACACACACACAAAGAGGAGAGGGGAGCCGGCCGGCCCACCCGTTTTCCCCTTTCCCTGCGCAAGTGTGTGTGGATTTCCCCCCCTTTTTTTTCTGCCCGCCTCTCTCGCCTGCCCGCCCGGTTCTTTCCCCCAGTTCTTTGTGGACTTACAGTATCCGAGCACCGTTTAAAAAGAGACGCCGAAGGCAGACGGTGCCCAACTGCGCGCCTTTCCCCCTTGGCGGGGTGGTCTTTTGCAAAGTCTTTTCCGAATCCCAGGCTGGAGTCAAGCCCTTTTAAAAAATGCCGTCTCGGGAGCAAAAGCAAAAGGGGCAGGGGAGTGGGGCTTCGTTCACACGCGGATCCCCTATGCAAAAAAACCCCCAAGCTGATGTCTCTCCCTTAGAATAAATGCCAACAGCAAGCACGAATGACCGACAACTTCCCCGCCCTTTTTTTCTCCTCGTTTTCCTTTAAAACACAAAAACACACACACGCACACAAAAACCCGATTATTACCCGGTTAGGTTAATAAAATCTCGGAGAGCACCAAAAACTCCGGAGCTCAAC
>NW_015428296.1:0-1212 GCF_001527695.2 Protobothrops mucrosquamatus | reverse complement strand
CCACAAACCTCGGTGGTCAATGGACGTTGGAAAGAAAGGCGAGTGGGGAAAGAAATCAAGAAAGGTGACTCTGAGACGGGGGCCCAAACAACCAGAATGGAAGCAGGAGATGGAGAAATCCCTGCACGCAAGTGAAGAGGAAGGGAGCTGGGCACCGTACTCGGGCTGGATTCTAGAGAAAGCAATCGACCTAATGAAGTGAACTCTCAGCTCCCTAGGAGAGGGGAATCCTGAGCCCTACGCCCGCCCCAGCTCCTGGAGCCGCAAAGGGAGAGACAACGAAGGGGAAGTGGAACCTGCAGCCCCAGGGACATCTACTGATCCAGTAGTCCCCACTCTCCGCCGAACCACAGATGGAAATCCGAATGAAAGAGACTACCACCGAGAACGAAGGCACCGATCCATTCAAAGACGTCTGCCGCTGGAGGTGAAATTCAAAGGGGAGCCAACACGCTTGGGATTCTTCCTAACCCAAGTCCTCAGCTACATGGAGGAATACGGCCAGGACATCCCCAGCGACAAAGCCCGTATCCGGATTGTGCAATCTGCCTTAGACGGGCCGGCCGCAGATTGGGTGGTGAACTTGCACGACTCCAATGCCCCAGAGCTCGACGACTTCAACCGTTTTATGTCCTCCCTGAGAAGACGATTTGAGGACCCCCTGGCTGATCGCAAAGCCCGCGAAAGGATAAAAACGATGAGGCAAGGCAAACGCCTGGTAGCCGAATATACACAAGAATTCCGGGCCATTGCCAGCAAACTGAACTGGCCAGAAGACATCCTCCTTAGCCATTTCAAAGACGGACTAAATTATGACCTACATGATGCTTGCCTGCCCCGAGGGGACCCACACCAACTAGAAGAATGGTACGTCTTGGCAGAGGAAGCAGAGATCGACATATTGAAGAGGCACTGCTGAGGAAAACAATGGAGCCGCTCACCGCCTGAGCTGACACGCGAACCAGTGAAACCATTGGCCACGGCCAAGAAGCAACCGGGGTGTTTCAAGTGCAGGAAAGAAGGGCACCGAGCTGTAGAATGCCGCTCAAGAGCCACCCAACACAACCCAAACAGATCACCGGCCAGTAACTCCGGAAAGCCTCCAGCTAAGCCAAAAGAACCTGCCATGAGAATGATGGAAGCTGTGGAATCCCCCACCTCTGCTCAGCAGGGGGAAAGAACCCCAGCCTACACCGCAGGGCCGGTGGACGC
>NW_015428295.1:0-1212 GCF_001527695.2 Protobothrops mucrosquamatus | reverse complement strand
CCTGTCTGCCTGCCTGCCTGCCTGCCTGCCTGCCTGCCTGCCTGCCTGCCTGCCTGCCTGCCTGCCTGCCTGCCTGCCTGCCTGCCTGCCTGCCTGCCTATCTATCTATCTATCTATCTATCTATCTATCTATCTATCTATCTATCTATCTATCTATCTATCTATCTATCTATCTATCTATCTATCTATCTATCTATCTGTCTTTATCTATCTATCTATTGGGTATGTCTAGTTTACAAAGAGAAGGACGAGGGGGGACATAATAGCAGTGTTCCAATATCTCAGGGGCTGCCACAAAGAAGAGGGAGTCAAGCTATTTTCCAAAGCGCCTGAAGGCAGGACAAGAAGCAATGGGTGGAAGCTAACCAAAGAGAGAAGCAACCTAGAACTAAGGAGAAACTTCCTGACAGTTAGAACAATTAACCAGTGGAACAGCCTGCCTCCAGAAGCAGTGAATGCGCCAACACTGGAAGTTTTAAAGAAAAAACTGGACAGCCATTTGTCCGAAATGGTATAGGGTTTCCTGCCTGAGCAGGGGGTTGGACTAGATGACCTCCAAGGTCCCTTCCAATTTTATCATCATTATTATCATTATCTATCTATCTATCTATCTATCTATCTATCTATCTATCTATCTATCTATCTATCATCTATAATTCTATATCTATCTATCACAGACATGTCAAACACAAGGCCTGCATGCCAGATCCGGCCTGCGATTGGCAAATATTTGGCCCGCAGGAATGTCCCGGGGATGGTGAGGGACTGGCCCCTGCCATCCTGGCCTTGGCCCCACCCAGCCCAGTAGCCCCCAAGGCATGGGCACAGGAGGCGGTGAGCACATGGGGGCCAACAGTGTCTGGCAGCAGGGGCTGCATAGCCCGTTGTTAATACTGGGCTGGCCCTCCAGCTGCAGCACTGCAGCAGCACTGGCAGCATGTGGAGTTGGTGAGGCATGTGATGTAGACCGCCAGACATGCCTACTCCATCCCATCTCTTTTTGATTGGAGAGTAGGTCGCCGCTGGTCATCTCCTCAGCCCCCTCGTGTGACTTGGCCTTGGCCCGTGAATGGAACACATTCCCCTCGCACACCTCAGTACCCGCCATGGCTGTGAGCTACCAGCCACTCACGCAGGTCCATTAGGCTGCCGCCCAGAGCTGCAGGCCCACCCAGCATAAAGGAGGCCAAGTGGTTGGCTAGGAAGCCTGGC
>NW_015428293.1:0-1212 GCF_001527695.2 Protobothrops mucrosquamatus | reverse complement strand
GGCGCGGCGGAAGGAAGGGAGATCAGGGATGACCCTGATCTCTGGGGGCAGTTCATTCCAGAGGGTGGGAGCTCCCACAGAGAAGGCCCTCCCCCTTGGGGTCGCCAGCCGGCACTGTCTGGCCGACGGCACCCTGAGGAGACCCACTCTGTGGGAGCGTACAGGTCGATGGGAGGTAATCTGCGGCAGGAGGCGGTCTTGAAGGTATCCGGGTCCGATGCCATGGAGCGCTTTAAAGATGATAGTCAACACCTTGAAGCGCACCCGGAAGGCCACAGGCAGCCAATTTAGTTCAATCTACTTCAAAAAGCTCTTTGGATTAAAATGAAAGGAGACCTCCCATGTATATTATATTGAGTTTGTTTGTGGGGATAAAGTAGGATATAAATACACTAAACAAATAAATTTTTTTGATAATGCTGGTCAAGAAAAAGCCTATACAGAACCAAAGGGAGCAGCACGCAAAATATTACAAAGTAAAGAGTCCTGTGAGCCCTTAAATTGAGTAGAAATAATTTCCCATGCTTTCTTGTATGTTGAATAAGAAGCTGAAAAGAGTGAAGATTCTTCTGGAGGATCAGGACTGTCTAATTTACACAGAACATACAGCCAAGATTGCAGCTTTAAGAACAGCATGTACCATGTTGGAGACTATGTATATGTTGAACCTGCAGAAGCTAATTTGCAACCTCATATAGTCTGCATAGAACGATTGTGGGAAGATTCAAATGGTAAGGAGTGTTACTTTTTGTAAAACTGTTTTTAAGATTTAAAAAAAAACAGGGAAGTACTTTGATTTCAGAAAGATAACTAAAATATAATCATAAACAACCAAGGACAGCAGATCCCATCAGTAATTTTATAATTGGGAATATTTGGCAGTATTCAAATAATAAAGAGTTCCCTGTATGATTGTTAAGACACTGTCATGAAGTTAACATAGTAAATTGATGGATTTTGAAATAAGTCAGAACAAGAAACCATTGTCTGGGTATCAGCTGATTCTTTGCTTTTTATTTCTTTGAAGTAATTCAGAAAGACAACTCCACTTGATTTCATTTGATACCTTTTGGTATGATGATGAGATTGTTATTCTCAACATTGTGTATGATTGGTACAGGTTCCTGTTACTATTCTCTTTAGCATTACTGATAAACAGTAACCTCCTTTTCAACTTTAGTTCCTTTGGGAACTTACCATTCATTCATTCTT
>NW_015428292.1:0-1212 GCF_001527695.2 Protobothrops mucrosquamatus | reverse complement strand
TGAATCTAACAATGACTAGCTATGAAATCAAGAGGAAGGAGGTTGAGCATACATTATACCTGAAGAAATTTCCACCTTTAGTTGCTGGCATCTCTATGTAGGGCTGGAAGAATTTTCTCTCTCACTGAAAACTCTGGACAGCTACCACAACCCCATGTAGGCAATCCTGAGCGACTACCATATTTTTCTGTGTATAAGATGCTATTTTTTTCCTACAAACACTCTGTTCAAAAATCAGGTGTGTCTTATACAAGTGCAGCATCTTATACATGAAAAAATAATGGTAACCTCCACAGCCCAGGGCATGCCTGTGTGGGTTCTCTACATGCCGCTGCCATGCTGCCTGGTGCAGGTGTCAAGCCCCTGTGGGCTTGCCACCAATGGGAGGGGGCAAGATTATCGGAGGGAGAGGGGGCAAGATTATCGGATGGTGGCAGATGTAACCAGCAGCATGGATGGCAGTGACAGCCTTTCCCTCCCTCGTACCTGTATGCTGGCCAGGGACCCTGTGGAATGCAGCTCCGAGGCCATCCTGTTCAATAATAGCACTGGCTGAACTTCTGGATTTGCCGGCTCAGCTGTTCGGTGCTCCGCCGAACAGCTGATTGGCACGGAGAAATGGTGGGGAGTTTAAAACCTGTCTTCACTTCCCTTGCCTTGCTGTCATGCCAGTGCTCATGCCGGTTTGTTTACCAGGGTCAGAAGGCTGCTGCTGTGAACTGACTATGCATGCTCATCATGCCGGATGCTGGTTAGGTGGGGGGGGGCAGCCGGGAGGCGTCTATTTAGAGCACTGGGAGGCAGTTGCTCCCAGCGCTGACTTTGTTTGCTGTAAGCTTGGAACTCGCATACCAGAGCGTCTTATACAAGGGTGCATCTTATACATGGAAAAATATGGTATTTTATTTCTGCTAAATAATAATAATAATAATAATAATAATAATAATAATAATAATAATAATAATAATAATAATAATAATAATAATAATAATAAAAACAACAACAACAACAACAATAAAGTTGGAAGGGACCTTGGAGGTCATCTAGTCCAACCCCCTGCTCAGGCAGGAAACCCTATACCATTTCGGACAAATGGCTGTCCAGTTTCTTCTTAAAAACTTCCAGTGTTGGAGCATTCACCGCTTCTGGAGGCAGGTTGTTCCACTGGTTAATTGTTCTAACTGTCAGGAAGTTTCTCCTTAGTTCTAGGTT
>NW_015428291.1:0-1212 GCF_001527695.2 Protobothrops mucrosquamatus | reverse complement strand
GCATACACATATTTGAAAGTGTATGAACTTGCACAATAATATGCTTCATTAAGCTTTTAACTGTATACCACCAATGAATGTGGAATATATAATTACACTTCTTCTTAAATGAGCATCTAATTAGACTAGAGTTGTTGAGATCTAATGATATATAGAACCAGATGGCAAAAGTATCAAAGCTTGGAAGCTTTGTTTGATAGTGCTTATCTAATAGTTGAACAAATATTGTCTTTGCTGATTTGGCTAGTGGAACCAAAAATCAGAATAGATGAAATAGTAAAAAAAAACCTGCACTGGAAACACTTTCTGCAGGATTTCATACTATAAAGTAATAATAAACATTGTATTAATGTAGTATCTTAGATTAGAGCAATCTGGCAAGCTGAACAAGAGGATCAGCACTGAGCACTGTCCTGAAACACCTAGTCATTTATTTTTCAATAGTCTCAACATCTTTATAGTTCTTTATTTTCCAGTGCAAATGGTGCATGTTCTCAACACTCCACATACTAATTTATTTTTCACAACAAACACACCATCATGATGTTTTCTAGGTTCAGGAGATGAGCGCAGATGGGTTGTTAACCTGACTGAATGTAGATTAATTCCTGTTAAATGCATATAACATTAGAATTAAAAAAGACATCTAAAGATGACAAGTGTTTCTTTATATATCATAACTGTAGAATTTCTCTTCTATGTTGACAAATAATGAACCGGCTCAGGGAACAGTAGTATTTATTATTTATTTCCATCATGTTTTCTTGCCCTGCTTGATAATTGCCAGCACTGAAAACACTCGTTGTAACCCTTTAAAAAAAAAAAAAAGGGGGGGGGGGGAAGTATTGTGTTGAATGTCTCTAAGTCTATCAAGTCCTCTTTATAGTTGGCATAATTTGCGCACCTTCCTAAATTGCCGTTTATAGACGGGAAGAGATTTTAATGTATCGGAGACTGCCAGCTTTCTATCAACGACATCTCTATCTTCTCATCCCTATGTCTGTTCTGTTTCAGCTGATCCTTTGGAGCGATTCTGAGGCACCAGGAAACGAGCTCCCTGCTTGGAGAACGGGTCCGATTAAACCTAGTTTCGTATTTATTTTTCTTTTTCACAGGTGTTACGTAAGTTATGTGAATCACGACAACCACCCGCCCTTCCGCCTTCTTCTTCTATCTCGGGGTTTCTATAACCGGCGGGGGGGGGGGGGGTTT
>NW_015428290.1:0-1212 GCF_001527695.2 Protobothrops mucrosquamatus | reverse complement strand
GGCAGGGGTAGGCAACCTTGGCTCTTTTATGACTCGTGGACTTCAACTCCCAGAATTCCTGAGCCAGCCATGCTGAGGGGAAAGGGAGAGGTTTCCATGATTAGCCATGCTGGCTCAGGAATTCTGGGAGTTGAAGTCCACGAGTCATAAAAGAGCCAAGGTTGCCTACCCCTGCTTTAAGGGAACGGTTTGTGCTGATGAATGCCTACACTTTCTGCAAAGTGAACCAGTGTGCGTTTCATGAAATGGGGGTGGGGGGGCAGGATTTTAAGAATTACAGTCTTCAAGAAGACTTTTCTAAGAGGCTCTCCTCCCCCATGGCATACAGTATTACTTTATTCTAATCTTCCCACTAAAGGGGGTGAGGGGGTCACCGTGACCCTCTGTTGCTAGCATTTCATCTCTTGACAGCTGACACCATGGTTGGAGAAGAAAAATATGGCTTGTTAAAAGGGCCCATTATCAGCCCTGACAGCTGTTTATTGTGGTCTTAGCCATGGCAGCCTTCAACTCCCCCCCACACACTTCAATTTTTTTTTTAAAAAAAAATCCCTTTTATTCTTTTCAATCCAACTGAAGGTTGGAAAGAAATTTACACAAAGGAGGCCGGAGACTGGACTTGTCCATTAGCAGGATAAATCTCCCAAGAACCCAACCGAACTGCGTGGCATGTAATGTTGCAGGAGAAACTAGCCAAAGAAAAAAAAATGGGGTTTGACCATGAGCCAAATCGGGGAAGGGGGAGGGATAGGAAGAAAAAGAAAATTCTATTTAATAAAATCCCCATAGAATCATTTATGAATCTGGCTTCTGTCCTGGCTGTGGGGTGTTTAGAGTCCACCCTGGACTTCCTAAAACAGGGACAAACAAACATGACAGGAAAGCATAAACTGAGACACAAACATGAGCATATCTTAATTGGATCCTCATGCAGGCCCCATGTATGCTCCCACCCCATTACACACACACACACACACACACACACACACACACAGAGAGAGAGAGAGAGAGAGAGAGAGAGAGAGAGAGAGAGAGAGAGAGAGAGAGAGAGAGAGAGAGAGAGAGGGTGCATTGACATACACACGACACACATTATTTAGAGGGGTCCTTGGTGGTCTCTGAGCTTGGTGGTTTTCTTGCAGAGATTTCATTACCCAAACTAGATACGGTGTGAGGCTCACCTCATACTGTGACTGGCTGAGGAATTCTGGG
>NW_015428289.1:0-1212 GCF_001527695.2 Protobothrops mucrosquamatus | reverse complement strand
CACATGCCTAAGATCCAAAGTGCTGTTTGGAATTCCTCTGATGTTTTACTAAAAGAGAATCCAAATTTGCTTCAAGTACTATTGTAGTTCCCTGCTTTGAATGGAAGGCATACCCTTAGCTGAAGTATATGAATAAGTACACTATACTTTAAATAAGAAGCCAATCATTATATGTAACACACATACACACACACATATACATGCATACATATATACATATGAGAACCAGGAGTTAAAGTGCTGGATTAAGACTGGGGAACTCAAGTTCTAGTCTTCTCATAGGCATACACTGTATATAACCCACAGCCAGGCACTCTTTTTTAGAAATTAGATGGAGAAGTGGAAAGACATCTATCCACTTAACTGAATGGAAGAAGTATGGTAGTTTATGGTTTATAACCTTCCAGTGAAGAGGTTTTCATCCTGCAATGAACTGATTCTGGCTGATAGTAATAGTAATGGTTATTTATTTGATTTATAGACACTCCCATTCTGTTATGAATATATGCATATACATCCATGTACTGGGAAGGGAGGGAACCAAAAGAAAACTAAGAAAAACCATTAGAAAAGTAAAGAAAAAAATTATAAAAATTAAACAAAAGAAGAAGGGGGAGAGAAAGAGCAAGGGAGAGAGAATTAGGCAATTATTTATTATTTATAATTATGTATTATTTATTTCAGCACTATGATTAAGTTTTAGAATAAGCTAAACTTTGCAATTATATGGAATAATTTTATTCCAAATAATTTTATTCAATTCCGCCTCTCTTTTGGTATAAGGAGATGGAATTAGCAGAGATGGCCAAATTGACCGTTCTGATCAAAGAAAAAAATATAAGTATTTTTGTTAATACTTGGAAACTGCTTCTGGACTTTGTGCTTGAGGTGGGAAAAAAATGATACTTTGACTTTGGGTTTTACTGATTAGATTGATTTGTTGCTATAGAAATGGCTACTTTATACTATTATGGAAAAGTAAAAAGTTGAAGTTCAATACTAATGCCTTATTTTAATAATAATAATAATAATAATAATAATAATAATAATAATAATAATAATAATAATAATAATAATAATAATAATAATAATAATAATAATAATAATAATAATAATAATAATAATAATAAAGTTGGAAGGGACCTTGGAGGTCATTGAGTCAAACCCCCTGCTCAGGCAGGTAACCCTATACCATTTCGGATAAATGGCTGT
>NW_015428288.1:0-1212 GCF_001527695.2 Protobothrops mucrosquamatus | reverse complement strand
GAGAGAGAGAGAGAGAGAGAGAGAGAGAGAGAGAGAGAGAGAGAGAGAGAGAGAGAGATTTGCAGTCCAACAGACTAGGGAGGAAAGCGAAGTCAAAAGGGAGTCTGTCCTGGGAGAAGAGGCGCCTGGACGGAGGCGATGAGAACGGCTGGGGACCCAGCAATCTTGGAAGGGCAAGAAAGCATCTTTATCACTATCGCCCGGTAATTTAACGAGGTGTATACGGAACTCGCCCCATTCACTTTCGCAATCGGGAGTCCTCCAGAAGTTGTAGGGGCAGAGCTGGAGGGCACCAGGAGGGGGAGAAGGGCGTAGATCAAAGAGGCGAAGGGTTTCCTACGGTTATTTTGATCATATCGTCGTGAAACAATGGCTGAAATCTCTCCGTCTTGCCTACCTTACAAAGTTTCTGCGATGAGAAAGTGTGTGTGTGGGGGGGGGGAGGGAGTCATGTTGGGCACCTTGTTCAACGGATACATAATTTTGCATTCAAAATTATTAAAATACGCTGGAGGGATGAATGCCTTCGTGTGCAGGATCCTGGTTACCTTCTTTCCACTCTGCTATTTAATGCAACAGCAGTGCCCCTAATCTGCTTCCCGACTGCTCCTGAAACGCTTCAGGCCAGTTAGGAAAAATCTTTGTGAAATTCGAATCAAGGGGCACCCCTGTTCACCACAGCATTAACCGCTTGCTCCACAAAGTTTGCAAGCCTTTTGAAAAGAGGCTGTTAACAAACAGCCCTTCGGTGTATATTGGGCTAACTCTGCTGCCCAGGAAAGAGCACTCTGCGCCTGGTCAGAAGAATCACCATCTTCCTGCATCTTGCATCTCAATAGGGTGAGTCCTTTGCTTGAAAGAGGGGCTTCTGCAGAGTGTGGTCAAAAAAGTCCAAGATGGTGCCATAATGGTGTGACCAAAGCAATATTCATAAAAAAAAAACAAGCAGAGGTTCAGTTGATTTATTGATTGATTAATAAATACAATTTATCATGCTGGACAAATCTTATTTTATTCTTTGGCAAAGTGATTAAATTAGTGGACCAGCAAAATGCTGTGAACATAATATACCTAGACTTCAGTAAGCATTTGACAAAGTAGACCACAACCTACAATTTAATGTGGGTTGACAGCATCCCCACCAGTTGAATTCATAACTGATTGACCAACTGCACTCAACATGTAGTCTTTAATGGAACTACATCTACATGA
>NW_015428287.1:0-1212 GCF_001527695.2 Protobothrops mucrosquamatus | reverse complement strand
TGATGTAAAGACAAACATTAGGTTTGTAACGGACCTGACTAAGCCATTTTTAGAGGAAGCCACATAACTTCCTTTAAAAATCAGGCCACTGGGACTGCTTTTAGCAATGAAAACAGTGGGTTAGATCGATGGGTTGTGTTTGTACAGTGGGCTAAACCACAATAAACCAAGGTTAAAACAAATCCATTTTAGCGTATTGAGCAAATGGGTTTATAACTAAGCCAGCTGAGACTGGGTGGACCTAAATAGAACTTGGCCACCAAAATGTTGCTCATTTCTGCTTTAGATCATACGGAAGGGGGATTTCTCATTTTTTTAAGGCTTACATTCTATCCTTTACCCTCCTTTCCTCCATTTTCTTCCCTATCGTGTGTTTCTATCTACAACTAAATTGTTAATGAAAACAACCCCAGAGTGTTTATTCTGTTGAACACACAGGAGAGGGGAAATTTCTCTCCTCCCGCCCTCCTCCTTCCTGGCAATTACACTGAAGTGGGGAAAATACACTCCGAAGCAAATTGCTCGTCTCCCCCATCTTATGTTTGAGCCTTCCTGATGCCCACTTCTGGCGAATTCTTGTCAAAAAGGAAATAAACCAGGTTTGTTGACAATAATCACAATGCTGGAATTTCAGCCTGATGCATGCAGATCCATCTATTCTTCTTCTTTAAACTGCCAGAATGAAGCCACCTTTTTTGGCCTTGTCGTTGGCCAAAATTAAGTCATTTTTGGTACGTTTCTGATAGTAGCCGACATACCAGCAGATGGGCCGGGCTCTGTGTCCCTCCGCGTTCACATAGTGTCTTGTCCACTAAGAGCCTCCACCTGAACATATTGGCTTTACATTGGGGCATTCCAATTCTCAACCTATTCAGGGTCCTCCAGGTAGTATAAAGGAGGTCAGATCCTTCCTCCATATTCTCCTGTAATGTTATTCCTTGCTTGGTGGTCTCCTTCCTCCATCTTTTAATTCAATTTTATTCTTGATTGGTTTGTCTGTCTGTCCGTCTGTCCGTCCGTCTGTCTGTCTATCTCTATCTGTCTATCTCTGTCTGTCTGTCTATCTGTATCTATCTCTGTCTGTCTGTCTGTCTATCTATCTCTACCTACCTACCTACCTACCTACCTACCTACCTACCTACCTACCTACCTACCTATCTATCTATCTATCTATCTATCTATCTATCTATCTATCTATCTATCTATCTATCT
>NW_015428286.1:0-1212 GCF_001527695.2 Protobothrops mucrosquamatus | reverse complement strand
TCTGTGTGCTCACAGTAAAAAATGACAATAAAGGTTATTTTATCTTGATACTTATTTCATATTCTGTCATGATCCATGCAACCAAATGCCTTGTTGTGCTATAAATCTATCTAGCTTTCCAATCTCTAAGCCATACAGTATTTGATGACACAACTATATATACTTTGGAAATATTCCTCCCCCCCCACTTTTTCCCCCCCTTGGTATTCAGGCTGTTATATGTTATCATAGCTCAGTGCTTTTTAGTTTTGTTCATTGGAGCTTTTGTTTTAATTATTGTTTTTGTGCCAGTTATTAACTCTTTAAACATTCCTAAGTCTTGGATAGTTGCTATGGCAATGTTGACTTATATCACCTGTAATAATTAGTGCAGATTTTCAACCGGAATATTTTCAGTTGAAAATGGTTTGAGAGAAAGAACATTAAAAATAGATATTCGGGCTTCCGAAGAATGTTGTAAATGTTTGTATTGTTTAAAAAATCCAAATCCTTCACACTTCAAAAAACAAAAAATCACTCCAGCAATGTGTCTTGTTTTATACAGTTCTCACAAATTTCTATTCCTGTCTGGGGGAACTCTGAAGATAAAAGTTATCAGCGAAGATGATTCAGGAACATATACTTGCATCGCAGATAATGGGAATGAAACTATTGAAGCTCCAGCTGATCTTACTGTGCAGGGTATATATATATATTTACATATATGGATATATATACTTTTTTTAAAAAAAAATCCGTGCTAATATAGCTGAGGCAGTTGAACTCTAAAAAAAAAACACCACTGTTTTGTTTAGGAGCAAAATAAATGTAGTTATGATTACTGATCCCAGGTATCTGGAGAGCAGTATGACTGAAGCAAGAGGTATTATCATAGCTTAGAAGTGGAATAATAAATCTTTTGCAAATTAAATTTATAACATTTCTATACACAGTTGGGAAAGAGCTCAGCCTAAACCCCTGGAAAGATTCCACCTTGAAAACAGTGCTAGGTAGACAGATAAACAGATGGTCTACGGCAGGGCTTTTTTTCTCGGAGAAAAGGTGGCGGAACTCAAACCTGGCCACGCCCTCATCAAACCCTAGGACCGCCCCTTTAGAGAACAGGAATGCAAGTAAAATTTGGGAGGGGCTATTTCCGGTGTGGGAGGGGCTATTTCCGGTGCGGCCGGCCCGGAAAAAGGTGCCGGAACGCGGTTCCGCCGCGTTCCGGCT
>NW_015428285.1:0-1212 GCF_001527695.2 Protobothrops mucrosquamatus | reverse complement strand
GATTTATATTAGATTTGGTGAACTATAATTTGCACATACCCAATTATGGAAAGTATTTCAGTTATTACAGCCACCACTAAACAATAACTAAATTACTCACCATTTCCTTAACAAGTGACAAATTATGATGCCAAATCTTGACCTAATGTTAATAACTGCAATCAATTACTTAATTTGCAAAAACAACTCTCTCTGAAATGGAGCTGGGAAAATAAATTTTAGTTAGGAAAAAAAACAAGGGTACAATAAAATTACACTAGAAGAAAATATTAAGTAGCTCAAGGTTGAATTGGGGAGTATGAACTTGATTGTTTGCTTGCTGACATTTCATTACCCAACTAGATAACATCATCAATAGTGTGGAATTTTGGCATTAATACTGGCAATAAGTTGCCCTGATAGTATTAATAAGGGTGTAGTTTTTTCCTTAGTAATTTCTTGTTTAGGGCACAAAAACTGAATGAATGAATGAATGAATGAATGAATGAATGAATGAATGAATTGCTTTCTGCTTGTTTGTTCAGTGTTAATTCCTGCTTATCTGGGTGTTGATTGGTGGAGAGGATATGTTCTGGTATTTTTATTTCCTTCTTAGCTTGTTAATTGTCTCTTTTGAATGATATAGTTTATTGATGGCTGATTTGTCGGCAGCTTCCAGGAATTTTCTAGCATTTTTGGGTTTAGCTTGGTCTGGATGCTCAAGTTTCCAAAGTTGAAACTATGTGATGATGCTGATGATGTTATGCATTCAGTCGTGCCCGAGTCATAGTGATTCTAGGGGCCAGGTCTCTCCATACCTTCTGATCTTGCACTACTTTGAAACTATGTAGCAGAGTGCATTCATGATGAAACTTCCCTCATCTCAAAACACATGGACAGACTCAACCATAGTTTCAACTTCCAGAAATAATGCTTAATTAGCATTCAGGACCAAATAACAGCAATGGTATTCAGCAGTGGTTCTCAACCTTTTTAATGCCGTGACCCCAACCGGTCGTAAGTCAAAGACTAAGCCGGTCGTAAGTCGAGGACTAAACCGGTCGTAAGTCGAGGACTAAACCGGTCGTAAGTCGAGGACTAAACCGGTCGTAAGTCGAGGACTACCCAACCGGTCGTAAGTCGAGGACTTTCCCTGCCCGGGAGCGCCGCGCATGCGTGGTTCCGCCCCCTGCGCCGGCCGAGGCGTAGCTGGCAAGCGGCAGAGACGGAGCA
>NW_015428284.1:0-1212 GCF_001527695.2 Protobothrops mucrosquamatus | reverse complement strand
TTCCTACAAAAATGGCAATGTGTTAAAATGCTATTTTTGTTACTGAAGTGACAGAAGGATGCAAGGGTTAATATCTCTAGTATGATCTGTGATTCATTCTGTTTTGATAAAAAGAACAAGCACATAGACACAGCCATACTGCTTTCAAAGAAAAATACATGAGTCATTAGTAGACAGGAGGTTTTGCAATCTAGAAGTGTGCAAAGAAAAGACACATTTTTATGAACAAGATGTACTGGGCTAAGGTAAGTAAATTGTGAATAAAAGAAATGTGCAAGTAATTAAGGATGAGAAATAATAGGTTTCTACTGTTTCGAAAGAAATATTATTCCTATTAGAATTATGGTTTTTAATCCTGAAGTCTCAAAATGTTGCACCATTATTTTTTATTTATTATTAAACTTTTATGCCACTCATCTCGCCGAAGCACCATTTGAGAATTTCAGAATAAATATTTGAAAATAGAAGCACACATTTATCTTTAAATAAAACAACAACAACAACAACAACAATAATTAATAATAATAATAATAATAATAATAATAATAATAATAATAATAATAATAATAATAATAATAATAATAAAGTTGGAAGGGACCTTGGAGGTCATCTAGTCCAACCCCCTGCTCAGGCAGGAAACCCTATACCATTTCAGACAAATGGCTGTCCAGTCTCTTCTTAAAAACTTTCAGTGTTGGAGCATTCACCCCTTCTGGAGGCAGGTTGTTCCACTGGTTAATTGTTCTGTCAGGAAGTTTCTCCTTAGTTCTAGGTTGCTTCTCTCCTTGATTAGTTTCCATCCGTTGCTTCTTGTCCTGCCTTCAGGCGCTTTGGAGAATAGCCTGACTCTCTCTTCTTTGTGGAAGCCCCTGAGATATTGGAATACTGCTATCATGTCCCCCCTCGTCCTTCTCTTCATTAAACTAGAAATACCCAATTCCAGCAGCCGTTCCTTATATGCTTTAGCCTCCAGTCCCCTAATCATCTTTGTTGCTCTTCTCTGTACTCTTTCTAGTCTCAACATCTTTTTTACATCGTGGTGACCAAAACTGGATGCAGTATTCCAAGTGTGGCCTTACCAAGGCATTGTAAAGTGGTATTAATACTTCACGTGATCTTGATTCTATCCCTCTGTTAATGCAGCCCAGCACTGTGTTGGCTTTTTTGGCAGCTGCAGCACACTGCTGGCTCATATTTAAGTGATTGTCCACT
>NW_015428283.1:0-1212 GCF_001527695.2 Protobothrops mucrosquamatus | reverse complement strand
GCAAATGTTTCTGTATTCACAGGATCGCTAGCAAAAGGAGCTGGGATGAAATTGGCAAGAGTTCTGTTATTTTCTCTTCTGCAGGGGATCAGCCACCTGTGAAGTGCTTGGCCACTGCTTGGACTTGCTTTGTTTTATTTTCTCTTACAACAGTTCCCTAAATTAAGTGAAAAGGCAATTGCCAACAATTTATCTTCTTGCTCCTTTTTTGCTCGTTAAAGGGATTTTTTTTTAGTTCTTCCAGATATGTTGCTGCCCCACCCAGAGCATCCTGTTCCTGATTCACATCTGTAATCACTGCCTAGGACAGTGTTCCTCAATCACAGCAGCTTTAAGATGGAAATTGAACATCAACTTCCAAATCTCCCCAACCAACTGGTTTAGAACTTATTTCCTTTCTTCTCTGCTCTAGCCATTGCAGCAGCTTGCAACATGGTGATCACACATGAAATGGCAACTGGCTGCCAAAGAACCAGGGCAATATCTTTTTACCATCACAGCTGGGTTGCTTCGTAAATGCAACAAAGGAATGGCGGCTTGACAGCTTTATGGCTAGGCTTTTATAGTCATTAAACAAGCATTTGCTTTGTTTTGTTTTTTGCAAATGGTTTGATAAATGCAATGTGTTCTGAAGATAATTTATTTTCTTTCCTTTTTTGCATGGTGTAAGGGTGCCAAAGGAACTTTTGATGCTCTAGAACAGGGGTCCCCAGCCTGTGGGCTGCAGCCCACTACCGGGCCATGGCCTATTTGCAACCAGGCCGTGTGAGCGACTGGCCGGCATGCATGCATGTGCACAGCCCAATTCACACAAGCAGCAGATGCTGGCACTCACAACCCCACAAATGAAGCTCTGTGCACACATGCGCATGTGCCTGTTCCTCACACAAAACCATTCCCTTCCCTCCCCTCCCCTCGTTCTGAAATACATGCTCTTCATATGTGCATCTGTATGTGCACACAACAGGGTCAACTTTGCCATATCACATTCCTACATAGACCAAATCCATGGAGAGTTTATTCAATATTGCTACCTATAGTTTCTTTCCCATTTGTATGATACATTTATTTCATTTGCTATTAGCAAGGAAGGAATCTATGATAAAATAACAATTGCTCACTTGAGTAATATAAATCAGATGTCATCTATGGCCCTGCTTACATCATATCTTTTCATTGGAATGATTAATTACATGGAAAAGCAAGAAATTG
>NW_015428282.1:0-1212 GCF_001527695.2 Protobothrops mucrosquamatus | reverse complement strand
TCTAATTTATAATCTGTGTTTATGTTTGTGTCAGATCTTGGCCATTACCAGTGTTAAGATTCTGAAATATATGGTGTGATAAAGTCTGTTGTTTGGTTGGGCCATTAGATTAACAGAAAAAAATGGTCTTTTTTTGAATTCATTAGTTTCAGGGTAAATAGAATATATCAGCATGCTCCCCCAAAAGCCTGAAATTTAAATGCCTATCACATGGCTAGTATAAGGTCTTTTCTCATTATCATGTTATTGTTTTTTTCTATTGTTGTGTACAATCCTGGCAAACCACAGACAGAGGGTCAAAAAAGTCACTATAGGTATTGATAACTTCCAGTTAAAGTTGTGCATACTGTATGGTATACATTTTTTTTTTAAAAAAAAGAATGGATTTTGATGGACACCGCTGCCTTCTTAATCTTTTTGACTCAATCCTCCTTGAATGTCCTTGGTCCAGTCTGTATCTTTTTCTTCTGTTGCAAATCTGAATCTCACCATCATATTGCACCATCAGTCTACATTTTAGCAGATTGCATCAAAGTTACAGAAGAACAAGCTATGGATGCTCTTTCAGTCTTGCTGTCCCAGATCCTCTCTACTTGACCTGCAACCTTTGGATATTTCGCCTGTTCATTTTAACAAACAGTGATGTACCAAACAGTGTCAAAGAATTTACTTACTTTTCACTTCTTTCCCTTTTTGCTTTTTTCCATTTTGTGCTGTGTTTATTACACCACCAAGCCTAGGGCAATCTTAGTTATATTTTCATTATAATCAGAAAGTGGAAACTATCAAAGTTCTATGTTGTTGAAAGATAGGTAAAATAAATGAGTTTCTTAGATCCCTATAAAAATTACAATACAAGATTAAATGAGTGATGGTCTCAGTTTTTCCTGAACTGCATGGACAAGTCCATTCAAGTAAGGGAGATTTGGAGTATCTACCAAGCAGAAAAACTGATGGCAGATATTTAACCTAGGGAAAGTGGGAATTGTTAAGTATTAGATCATGTTTTAGTTTTTAGTTTAGTTTTATTCAATTTATACCCCGCCCTTCTCCTAGCGGACTCAGGGCGGCTTACAGCAAGTTAAAAAACAGACAAACCATACAAAATACTAAGTTTAAAATACAATTAAAATGAAATATTGATTTTTTGCCGTTTCTTTTTAAAATTATGTTAAAAAACCAAATTAAAATCAAATTAAAATCAAATTAAAA
>NW_015428281.1:0-1212 GCF_001527695.2 Protobothrops mucrosquamatus | reverse complement strand
CTAATTCTAGTCTCCATTTGTTACCTCTTGTTCTGCTCTGTGACACTTTGGTGCACAGGTCAATCCCCTCTTCTGTGTGACAGCCCCTCCAATTTTGAAAGAGTGCCATCATCTAAACACAAACTCTCCATGCGCCATTTTAGTCCAACAACTGAAGCCTCTGCAGCCCAACCAATAAACTGGCTCTTGTGCAGGCCAGCCTCTGTTCCAACAAATGCCCTGCAGGCAGTTATTAGAGCTCCCAGGCCTGTCCCTTGACCGGAAATTCTGTTATCTTTCTGAATATTATCACAGAGTCCCCTTGATCTCTTTCGAAAGCTCTTTGTAAAAAACAGTGGAAAACTTCTTTTTCAGGGTAGATCACACAGACCTTAAAAGAACTAAATATTTAAATTGAAAACCTCCACAGACAGGGCTGTTCCCTGACACGGGCAGAGAGAAAGAGGGACTCAGCAGTCACCAGAGAGGGAATCTGGGCAATATAAGAGAGGCAGATTCAGGAGCTCCATCCCAAAGGAAGCCCACCTGGACAGGGCTGCCCATCGGCCAAGCCCACCTGGACGCCTCTCGGGTCTCCCTCACCCGCCTTCCAGACGCCCCTGGCCTCCTCCTAGTAGGGTCCCCGCCCTCGCCTCCAGCCACGCTCCCTCTGAGCCCAGAGCTCCCCCGGCCTCTTCCCCTTCCTCTGCAGGTCTTAAGCGGCCTTTGCAACAGAGCCAAGATGGAGGGAGAGAAGGGGGGGGGGGAATAGCCAAACCTGGAACGCTTTAGAGCAAAATGCAGTTCAGTGTTGAAAAAAAAGGACGGTCGCTGGGAGGCGGAAACGACCGGAGAGCATAGAAATCAGGGAAAACTCTCTTGCAGACGCCAAAGGCCTAGACGGGACAAGCGTGACTTCCGGCCTCCTATCGCGAGATGACGGTCAGATAGGCAGCCTCTGCGAGTAGAAAGCGGCATCTGTGGTGGAGGGAAGAGGAGTTCCAACCATCGAGTACTGCATTGCTAGAAAGGATGGAGGCGAGGAGAAGGTCAGAGCAACTTCCTCTTCCGGATCGCTCAGGGGAGGAAGGAGGCGTGCGGGGGGGGGGAGGCTTTTGTGCTCTTCCCAGGGTCGAAGCAGCAGCTGGAAGGTGAGTCGAGGGCGGGTCGGAGGAGAAGCCGGGAGCAAGTCGGGCTGGTCGGTTCGGACGTTGCCCACCGCTGTACATCCGT
>NW_015428280.1:0-1212 GCF_001527695.2 Protobothrops mucrosquamatus | reverse complement strand
TCTCTCTCTCTCTCTCTCTCTCTCTCTCTCTCTCTCTCTCTCTCTCTCTCTCTCTCTCTGTTTTTCCTTTCTCTTCGTTGTCCTCTCTTTCTCTGTCTCTCTCTCTTTCCCTTCTCTCTCTCTCTCTTCTGTTTCTCTTGCTCTCTGTTTTTCCTCTCTTCTTTGTCCTCTCTCTTTGTCTCTCTCTCTCTCTCTTCTCTCTCTCGCTCTGTTTTTTCTTTCTCTTCTTTATCCTCTCTTTCTCTTTGTCTCTCTCTCTTTCCCTTCTCTCTCTCTCTCTCTCTTCTATTTTCTCGCTCTGTTTTTCCTCTCTTCTTTGTCCTCTCTCTTTGTCTCTCTCTCTCTCTCTCTCTCTTTCTCTCTCTCTCTTCTCTCTCTCGCTGTTTTTCCTTTCTCTTCTTTGTCCTCTCTTTCTCTTTGTCTCTCTCTTTCCCTTCTCTCTCTCTCTCTTCTGTTTCTCTCGCTCTGTTTTTTCTCTCTTCTTTGTCCGCTCTCTTTGTCTCTCTGTCTCTCTCTCTCTCTTTCTCTCTCTCTCTCTCTCCTCTCTCTCGCTGTTTTTCCTTTCTCTTCTTTGTCCTCTCTTTCTCTTTGTCTCTTTTTCCCTTCTCTCTCTCTTCTATTTCTCTCTCTGTTTTTCCTCTCTTTTTTGTCCTCTTCTTTCTCTCGCTCTTTTTTTCTCTCTCCTCTCTTTCTCTCGCTCTGTTTTTCCTTTCTCTTCTTTGTCCTCTCTTTCTCTTTGTCTCTCTCTCTTTCCCTTCTCTCTCTCTCTCTTCTATTTCTCTCTGTGTGTTTTTTCCTCTCTTTTTTGTCCTCTTTCTCTCTCTCTCTTCCCCCCTTTTTTTCTCTCTCTCTCTCTCTTCTCTTTCTCTCTGTTTTTCCTCTTTCTTCTTTGCTCTCTCTCTCTTTTCCCCTCCTCTCTCTCGCTCGCTCGCTCGCTCTTTCGCTTTTTCTCTCGCCCTCTCCCTCTCTCTCCCTCCCTTCCCATCCCAGATTTTGTGCCAATCGCACAAAATTCAGGGGGGCTTTCCGCTTTTCAGCAGGGGAACGCCTCGGCTTCCCACGACCGAGTTCCTTCCAGGAGGGGGCAGCAGCGCCACCGCATAAAACTTCTGGGCGAATTCAGACGAGCGTGCAGAGGCGAGAAGCAGGAAACGCGGCTCCGAAGTTGTCGGGACGAGAAAGCGCTTCGGCTCCCGAACTCTCCGGCGCCAG
>NW_015428279.1:0-1212 GCF_001527695.2 Protobothrops mucrosquamatus | reverse complement strand
CCTTCCTTCCTTCCTTTCTTTCTCTTTCCTCCCTCCCTCCCTTCCTTCTTTCTTTCTTTCTTCCTTTCTTTCTGATATTATGAGCACATCCCCAAAGTTGTTTCACAACGATTTTTTGTATGATGTTTTTTTAAAAAATTGTTTTTATTAATGAAACCTACCTTGAAATGGCATCAATTATGGTCAGTTTGTTCATCTACTTAGAGAGCTTCAAAGTCTGCTCAATGGATTTTCTAGGAGGCCAGTAATCAGAAGATTTACCCATGTGCAGCAGCAGGTCTTAGGATCGTTAGATTACCCAAACGCATAAACTGAAAATCAGATGATGACATGAATTGTCCTGTTTTTTTGTGATCATAGAAAAAGCCAATAAGGAAACATAGAGTGGTACAAAAGGACATTAAAGAAGTACAGTTGAATTATTGTGGGCACACTCTCCTTTGAAGAATGCTAAAGTTTCCTAAACTATTGCCCCACAAAATCCACTGAATAAAATCCCTTGAGATGACACCTATGACAATTAAATATTTCTGTGAAGATTTGTTGCTTTGAATAGCAGGACTGAAAGTCTGCACTCAAACATATTATCCAGAGGTTAATTCCTTTGGTGTGGTGTCTGACTGTGCCATCTATACATCCTGTCCTTCTTATGAGGGTATCTGTCTACTGACTATTGGATGACTAGAAGATGCTGGTAGAAGCTTCTCCACTTGCAAAGACAAACAGATCCTCAAGGTTTCCTCTTTTTTTCCCCTTCTCCTATGACAGGGGTAGATAACCTTGGCTCTTTTACGACTCATGGACTTCAACTCCCAGAATTCCTGAGCCAGCATGGCTCAGCTTGGAAACCTCCCCCTTTCCCCTCAGCATGGCTGGCTCAGGAATTCTGGGAGTTGAAGTCCGCGAGTCATAAAAGGGCCAAGGTTGCCTATCCCTGTCCTAGAGGGAGCTGGCCTGTGTAGTTAGCATAAACCTAGACCAGGGGTAGGCAACCTTGACTCTTTTATGACTCGTGGACTTCAACTCCCAGAATTCCTGAGCCAGCATGGCTCAGCTTGGAAACCTCTCCCTTTCCCCCCAGCATGGCTGGCTCAGGAATTCTGGGAGTTGAAGTCCACGAGTCATAAAAGAGCCAAGGTTGCCTACCCCTGTCCTATGACCTTCTGCTCATCTTCTGGCCATGAGTAGGAAGCCTCCTTAGAAATTCCAGAG
>NW_015428278.1:0-1212 GCF_001527695.2 Protobothrops mucrosquamatus | reverse complement strand
CTCCCGGGCGGGTCTTCCCTCGCTGGGTCTCCCCATTGGGTTCAACACGATTTCCTCCTCTACCCATCTGTCCGCGATGTTACATGCGTCCTTCCCCCCCCGTTCCGATCTACTTTCCACGGTTCCTTTTCCGTCGTCGTTCTTGCTATCCGGTGGTCTTTTATCCCCTTTCATATGGGGGCTCTTCCTCCTGTGCCTTTTAACGGGCTCTCGGGCGGTTTTTCTCTCTCCAGGCCTCCCCATTAAGTTTGACACAGTTCCCTCTTCTATCCATCCATCCACGGTATTCCCTAATACATTCTTCGCTTCCTTTCCTGATACCTCCTTTCCTACTCTCTTTTCATCCTTATAATCAATCATCCCTTCACACTTATTTACGTTCCGGTTCCCTTCGTTCTTTTTAATTGTTTATAAACATTTTAGCTAAACTCTTGGTGATCGTGATTATTTGGACACAATATGGATGTACCCAAGAGTCGCATGGCACCGTCTGACTTTGGGATGAATTTCCTGGGACATCCACGCCTGGGAAGATGGGCAACTGTCGCAAATGCTTTCCACTTGTGAGTAATCTTCCTCACTGTAGAATGATGGACTTTACATTGTTTGGGAATGGCCTTATAACTCTTGCCAGATTGATGGGCAGCAACAATTGCTTCTCTAAGATCATTGTCGATGTCTTTATTCTTTGGCATTAACACACACTGCAATGCTGGAGACCAGCAAACTCTAAAACATTGGCTTTTATAGAGGTAATCACACTTGCTGATAATAAATTGATCAAGGACACTTGATTAGCAACACTTGGCTGTTACTCAGTTTCTTCATACATATGGAAGCAATAAAGGTGTACTTCTCCATTTTGGCTTTCTTTTTGTAAAATAAATGATGACATGGTATAACATGTCATGTGTTGTTGTTCATCTGAGGTTGTATTTACCTACTTTTCGGAACTGCTAAGGACCAGATGATTTTTACTATGTTCTGATACATAAAACCACAGAACTGTACTCCCCCCCCCACATGACCGCATGCTATAACTGATGTTTTAACCAGTGTGCAGACAATATATATGATACCATTTCCTGTGATGAAACAAACAGAATATTAAAAATAGGGATACCACATAGCAAAGCAAAAAGATTGCTAAAGTAAGGTATTTCAAGAAATATTATTTTGTCCTTGTGTGACAGATCCATTCCTCCTATTGAT
>NW_015428277.1:0-1212 GCF_001527695.2 Protobothrops mucrosquamatus | reverse complement strand
TGGCTGAATGAGAGTTTTACCAACAATTGAAAGATTCGCCTTGGGCTAAATACTCAGGGAAAGCTCACATCTGGACAACTAGTTTTTCTGCTTCCCCAACCATGGGGAACCTGAATATGTGTATCTTTTTCAAATTTGAGTTATGTCTCATAAATTGACTTTTTTGGCTGAGTAGATTTTTTACCAACAGTTGAAAGATTCACCATGGGGTACTTCCTAAGGTAAAGCTCAGATAAGAAAAACTGGTTTTTTACCTTCCCCAAACAAGGGGAACATGAATATGTGTCTTTTTTTCAAATTTCAGCTCTGTCTCATAACGTTTCTACCTGAATGGAATTTTTAACAACAATTGAAAGATACCCCTTGGGCTAACTCCTCAGGGAAAGCTCACATCCGGAAAACAAATGGTTTTTCAGCTTCCCCAACCTTGGGGAACCTGAATATGTGTTTCTTTTTAAAATTTCAGCTCTGTCTCAAAACGTTTATAGCTGAATGGAATTTCTAAGAACAATTGAAAGATACACCTTTGGCTACCGCCTAAGGTAAAGCTCAGAAACAGAAAACTGGTTTTTCAGCTTCCCCAACATTGGGGAACCTGAATATGTGTTTCTTTTTCAAATTTGAGTTATGTTTCAAAAAATGCCTATTCTAGCTGAATGAGAATTTTACCAACAATTGAAAGATTCGCCTTGGGCTAACTCCTCAGGGAAAGCTCAGATACGGAAAAAAGTGGTTTTTCAGCTTCCACAAGCTTGGGGAACCTGAATATGTGTTTCTTTTTCAAATCTCAGTTATGTCTGAAAAATTGTCTATTCTAGCTGAATGAGAGTTTTACAAACAATTGAAAGATTCGACTTGGGCTAACTCCTCAGGTAAAGCTCAGATACGGAAAACTGGTTTTTGTGCTTCCCCAACATTGGGGAAACTGAATATGTGTTTCTTTTTCAAATTTGAGTTATGTTTCAAAAAATGCCTATTCTGGCTGAATGAGAATTTTACCAACAATTCAAAGATTCGCTTTGGGCTAACTCGTCAGGGAAAGCTCAGTTACGGAAAACAAGTGGTTTTTCAGTTTCCACAACCTTGGGGAACCTGAATATTTGTCTCTTATTCAAATTTCAGCTCTATCTCAAAACGTTTCTAGCTGAATGGAATTTCTAAGAACAATTGAAAGATTCGCCTTGGGCTACCTTTTCAGGGAAAGCTCACATC
>NW_015428276.1:0-1212 GCF_001527695.2 Protobothrops mucrosquamatus | reverse complement strand
TAACTGTGAGAGGGATCTCGGAGTCCTAGTGGACAATCACCTAAATATGAGCCAGCAGTGTGCTGCAGCTGCCAAAAAGGCCAACACAGTGCTGGGCTGCATTAACAGAGGGATAGAATCAAGATCACGTGAAGTGTTAATACCACTTTACAATGCCTTGGTAAGGCCACACTTGGAATACTGCATCCAGTTTTGGTCATCACGATGTAAAAAAGATGCTGAGACTCTAGAAAGAGTACAGAGAAGAGCAACAAAGATGATTAGGGGACTGGAGGCTAAAGCATATAAGGAAAGGCTGCTGGAATTGGGTATGTCTAGTTCCGTGGTGGCGAACCTATGGCACGGGTGCCAGAGGCGGCACTCAGAGCCCTCTCTCTGGGCACGCACGCCGTCGCCCCAGTCCTAGGCCTTCAGCTGGATTTTATAAAAACCTTTTCGCTTTAGGCCTCCGCCACTGTGTACAAAAAAAAAAAAGATTCAATCAGTCAGTCAATTTCAACTTCTCACGGGAAAAAAAAAGATCTTGCAAAGTTGGAATTGATTGATTGAACTTTTTAGTCCCATCCAGTCTGCTGTTACCACCGCAGCCACGCCCACCCAATGGGCCATACCCACCCAATGGGCTATACCCACCCGGCACCTGACGATGCATAAGTGGGTTTTGGGTTGCAGTTTGGGCACTCGGTCTCTAAAAGGTTTGCCATCACTGGTCTAGTTTAATGAAGAGAAGGACGAGGGGGGACATGGTAGCAGTATTCCAATATCTCAGGAGTCAAGTTATTTTCCAAGGCACCTGAGGGCAGGACAAGAAGCAATGGATGGAAACTAACCAAGGAGAGAAGCAACCCAGAACTAAGGAGAAACTTCCTGACAGTGAGAACAATTAACCAGTGGAACAACCTGCCTCCAGAAGTGGTGAATGCTCCAACACTGGAAGTTTTTAAGAAGAGACTGGACAGCCATTTGTATGAAATGGTGTAGGGTTCCTGCCTGAGCAGGGGGTTGGACTAAAAGACCTCCAAGGTCCCTTCCAACTTCTTCTTCTTCTTCTTCTTCTTCTTCTTCTTCTTCTTCTTCTTCTTCTTCTTCTTCTTCTTCTTCTTCTTCTTCTTCTTCTTCTTCTTCTTCTTCTTCTTCTTCTTCTTCTTCTTCTTCTTCTTCTTCTTCTTCTTCTTCTTCTTCTTCTTCTTCTTCTTCTTCTTCTTCTTCTTC
>NW_015428275.1:0-1212 GCF_001527695.2 Protobothrops mucrosquamatus | reverse complement strand
TGGTGAATAGCTTGCTAAAGATATCCATTTCACTAAAATATTTGATTGCTTTCAAGTCAAGCTTCCCCCATATCTGTTCGTTTTCTTGGTGGCAGTACAAGTCATCCTCGACTTACAACGATCCCTTTAGGGACCATTCAAAGTTACAATGGTACTGAAAAAAGGGACTTATGCCTGTTCTTTATTCTTACAATCTTTCCATCATCCCCATGGTCACATGATCAAAATTTGGATGCTTGGCAACTGGCTTGTATTTAAGACAGTTGCAGTGTCCCGGGGTCATCTGATCCCCTTCTGCGACCTTCTTTCAAGCAAATTCGCATCGAAGGAAGCATATAGGGAGATTTCTATCTCCCCATTTCCTTGAGCGCACATGTATTTAAAAAAAAAAAAAATCCTTACAAAATATATGTCATCTGGACTAAAACAGAGACAATGGACCAACTGAAGTTAGGTTTGTTTTTGCAGTGTGCCCATGAGCCATTGAGTCTGATTTGACCTGCAGGTTTTCATAGCTAAAAGATGAACTTCTAAAATCAGTTCTTTTAATTTTTTTTTTGTTCATTCGCAACCAAGAAAGAAAGAAAATAATAAAGTAGGCTGCTCGGGGAAGCAGCCTTTATTCAAAATGGGCACTTTGATGAGATCAGAAAGGAAAAGCACCTGAAAGTAAGCCGGAATAGGTCCATCTTATGAATTCAAGCAGGATTCTAAAGCTACAAGTATTCTGAGTAGGTTTTTAAAGGATGTTACTTTCCTAAAAGTGAAATTGAAGCCTTTTATAGAGAGGTTCAGAAAGATTCTTAAAAGATAATATAGAAAGGGGAAGAGTTGTGCGTGGCTGGGGTTCAGAATCTAAGCATAGAAAGTCCTAATAAAATAACATTTGACTTCTTTTTTTTAAAAAAAATAATCTTGTTTAAGTGACTGGTTTTGTGTTGAAAGGATGCAATTTCTTTTAAGTTGATTCTGCAATAAAGGACATAATAAAATCCAGAGAGAGCAATGTCTCATATTAGCTTTCTTTTATTTATTTATTTATTACATTTTTATTTCACCTTTATTATTTTTATAAATAACTCAAAGTGGTGAATGTATATTATGCTCCTTCTATTTTCTTCAAAATATCCATCCTGTGAGGTATTCCTTCCTTCCTTCCTTCCTTCCTTCCTTCCTTCCTTCCTTCCTTCCTTCCTTCCTTCCTTCCTTCCT
>NW_015428274.1:0-1212 GCF_001527695.2 Protobothrops mucrosquamatus | reverse complement strand
AGAGAAACTATCTTGAAGTAGAAAAAATAATAAGGGGAATCTTCAGAGTAATTTAAAGACATAAATTAACTCAAAATGCACTCCTCTGCAATGCGTTTTGAACAATTGGAATGTTTTGAAACTTCATGTAGCTGTTAAGTTTAACCCTGTCAGACAATGTCTGGTGGTGCTTTGTGTCAATGTGTAATGTGTTTTGTGTGTGTGTATATATATATATATATATATATATATATATATATATATATATATATATATATATATATATATATATATATATATATATATATATATATATATATATATATATATATATATATATATATATATATATATATATATATATGGCTAGAAATAGAACTAAAAATCCGACTCTTGGGTATGTCAATGTTGTGTCGAAATAATCACGATCACCAAGAGGAAATAGAGTATTTAAAAGCAATTAAAAAGTTTAAAAGCAATTTAAAAGCGATTAAAACATTGTTAAAAATACAGGCAACCAAGCTTTCGTCGGGCCCTCCCGACATCATCAGAGTTGATAAGGCGGTTTTTGGGAGGGTTTATATGCCGTTTTCAAGTGTCTGCATCCAGCTGCGCGACCGCGTGACCGGGCCCCGGTACGTGCGCTCCTGCGCTGTGCGTATCTTGGTGGTCCCTGACAGAGACATCCAAGGGCCTCATAGTAGTAAACAGGAAAAGCAGGCAAAGCGTTTACATGCGGGTAAAAGGAAGATACGCACAGCGCAGGAGCGCACGTACCGGGGCCCGGTCACGCGGTCGCGCAGCCGGATGCAGACACTTGAAAACGGCATATAAACCCTCCCAAAAACCGCCTTATCAACCCTGATGATGTCGGGAGGGCCCGCCGAAAGCTTGGTTGCCTGTATTTTTAACAATGTTTTAATTGCTTTTAAATTGCTTTTAAACTTTTTAATTGCTTTTAAATACTCTATTTCCTCTTGGTGATCGTGATTATTTCGACATAACATATATATATATATATATATGATAAGGAGGAAGAAAGAAAGGGGAAAGGAGGTATGAGTGACAGACTCAACCGGGGAGGAAAGAGAGGCGGTGGGGGGGAGGAGGAGGAGAACCCCGAACGAACAGACACTCGCCTAGATAGGAAAGAGAGGGAGAGCGATCTACTGAATCACCGAAGATTAATGAGGACGACCACCACCACCCCAACCACCCTGGCGAGCCTAAGAC
>NW_015428273.1:0-1212 GCF_001527695.2 Protobothrops mucrosquamatus | reverse complement strand
AAACACTTGAAGTCCCCATAACTACACAGTGGTGGGATTCAAATATGTGAATAACCGGTTCTCTGTGTGGATGCCGCTTCCGGAAGTCTATTCTGGGCTTGGGCAACAAAAAAGTAGCTACCGGTTCTGCCAAAGTGGTGCGAACTGGCTGAATCCCACCACTGCATCTATCCATGCTTTCCAACTTCTCCATCCTTCCGCAGATCACTTAGTGATAGATTAGTTATGAGCTGATGCAGTGCATGAAGAAATGGTTATGTTGGTGGACTAGCTAGCATGATATAGAGTTCTTATTGAATTTAAGGTAACAAAAACACCATAGATTGTTCTTAAACAGAGCTCTAGGTTTAGACCATGTTTCAATTTCAATACTCTTTGAGTATGGAAAGAAGATGGTAACCACTGAAGTTACAAGATCAGGATATAGTTATCCTGTTATTTTCTCAGTGACAGTGTGAAGGATCATTATTCCAGGCTACTTGAGCTCCTTATCTTTCCTTCATTCACTTCTTACTGACACAAAATATGCTGTTCAAGGATATATTTTTATATCAGACAAGGAGAGAGACATGAATGAGGTGCCATTTAATCAAATACTACATTCACCCGTACATCACTCAGGCAGTTGGTATTGAATTCCATACCAGCTTATCGCTGGCTCAAGCTGAATCTGGCTCATTTCAGATGCTTCCTACACCATCATCTCCCCCTCCCTCCCCATATGCGATAGGAAAGTAGACAACATTGTATATGCATTGGCTAACACAATCCAAGCCAGTTATACACAATAAGCATTTTAATTGCTGTTAATGTATGGCCAAAACTATATAGGATAATGTGATGATTGGAATAATATACCACATTCAGTATTGCCTATTTTGCACATCAAATCTGTCAACATTAGCAAATATCTATAGCACAATGCAATTAATACAGCACAATTCTGACCTCTGGGCTGGAGGCAACTTCAGATTCTTTGTAAATTAAGGTCACCTTCACAAAGCATCTTTTACGATTGGGGGGCACATGAACATTTTCAGCCCATTGTGCATGCTACAGATTGCATTCCAAAATGTGGGCAGTGCTAGGACAAAAATGTAATTTTGCTTAATGTAATTTTGAAATTAAATTTAATAATTAATAGGACTCTCTTTATGTATGTAATAAAAAACCTAATTGAAATTTATTGAGGTAAGATGCTGCTGAAATTGA
>NW_015428272.1:0-1212 GCF_001527695.2 Protobothrops mucrosquamatus | reverse complement strand
AACAACTGTATTTTATGTATTTTTTGTTTTGTAAATTAATACATGTTTAATAAATGTTTCTTTTTGAAATTCACAAAATATTTTATTTTTTAATTTAATATGATATTTTAATTCTTATAAATCAATTATTTTTATTTGAGGAATTTGAAATATAAGTCTTATATTTTTTTTTTTATATGTTTTTGCTGTAGCTATGCATTTATAAAGTTTGTTTAGTTTAAATTTTGATTTACTTTTGATTTATGCTGAACATATATATAAACTTAATTTTACTTAAATCCATTCAAATTAAATTTAGTTTTTATGCTTTAAGTATGTTAAAAATTTTAAATAACATAAATTCTTTATGCTTCTTACACAAATCATACAATAATTATTATTATTATTTTATTTCAACAAATTTGAATAATTAAAATATAAGAGTTGAATTTATAACATGTTTCAATTTATATTTTTGCAGCACAACTGCATTATTATTGGTTTTATTAATATTTTAGTAATTGTCTCATTATAAATAATACATTACAAATAATACATTATAAATTATATGTTTAGAAGAAATACACAAATATAAAAATATAAAATGAATATATTTTAAATTCTAAATTACGTATATACTTGTTTTAAATGATTTATCCAGTGAAATAAAAAACTTATTTATGCTAGTTCATGAAAGAAGTGTTACTATGTTACTAATTGCATGCTTTTTAAGATTTCACTATTTGAAAATACAAAATTGCAATAAAAAATATGTACATTTATTTATGCCAAAATGTAGATTATTAAATAATATTTATTTATTACTTATTTATGCAACAGTTTATTTATTTATACAAACCGTTACTCAAATGTAATTGTAATATAAAAACTTGTTCAATTAAAAATTGCATTACTTTGAGGTTAAGTGTGTTAGTGTATATTTATTTCTATATTTATTAAAAATGTATTTCATTAAAGCTTTTATATCTATAATTTTAATATAGGTATATTGTACATATAAAATAAATTAATATAAAACATGTAGTTTAAATTTATGTTGACTATTTATATATGGTGGTAACAATTAAATATATTATTTATCAAATATTTATTAATGCATTGTTTTTCTTATATTAATAGAAAATTTTTTTAATTTAAAATACAATTAATAAAATTATTAGAACTGGTTATAACATCTTTAACATTATTAAATTTATAATGCAAAATAATGTA
>NW_015428271.1:0-1212 GCF_001527695.2 Protobothrops mucrosquamatus | reverse complement strand
AATACACATACTATTTGGCTAAGATAGGCCACTCCCTGAAGACAGAGACAAATAAATATGTTTATTTGATTTCAGCCTAATCAGTGGAGAAAACTAGAGTTATAATAATTGAAAGAAAAAGTAATTGAGTTATTGTTAAAATGTCATTGTTAAAACCATTACATGGAAACACATGATGACTGTGTGTAACTTGGCAAAAAATCAGTAGACTTAGGCAGGCACAAGGAATGTTTATTCATGACCCAAACCAAAGAAACATTCTGTGACTACAGAACCTTGATTTATTCTTCAAAATATTTTTGAAATTTGTGAAAGTCATGTTCAGAATCTTATGAACAGCGCTGTTTTAATCTACAGGTAATCAACCACAATTGGGATCAGAATTTCCACTGCAAAGCAAGATGATTATTAAGTGAGTCGACTCATTTTAGGATCTTTTTGCTATGGTTGTTAACTGAATCACTGTAGTTGTTAAAAGAATCACATAGTCATTAAGTGAATCTGACTTTGCTAGTCAGAAGCCAGCTGGGAAGGCCACAAATGGAAATCCCATGATCCTGGGATGCTGCAACTGACATACCTAAGTGTGGTTTACTGAGTGGCCAAATTGTGATAATATGAATGTAGGGATGCTGAAAAGATTGTAAGTGCAAGTACTGGGGATCACTTTCTTTTTAGTGCTGTTGTAACTTTAAAAAGTTGCTAAATGAATGGTTGTAAGTCCAAAGACTTACATGTTACGTATTTGCTGTCACATATTTCTACATGTGTATACAGGCCTATATTTCTACATTTGTATTTGAGCAATGGAGAAAGTCAAGGATTGTGAAGGTTGGGAAATACATGTCAGACTTCGTGATAAGTGAGATACAGAGGGAATTAGTTGGAAGAACATGGACAATACTTAATTGCCAAGAATGTGTTATTCTATCAAAAATAAGTAGAGAAAGGAATATATATATATATATATATATATATATATATATATATATATATATATATATTATTTTTTTAGGATTTATATGCCGCCCTTCTCCCCATGGGACTCAGGGCGGCTCACAGCGTATTAAAACATCATACAAAAAAATTTCCCCTACTAAAAACCAATTAAAACCCAAATATTGGTAGCTGTGGCTCTTTAAAATCGTTAAAAATTGTCCCTATTTAAAACTCACCCTAGGTCAGGCCCGCTTGTTGAAAAAGCCATGTCTT
>NW_015428270.1:0-1212 GCF_001527695.2 Protobothrops mucrosquamatus | reverse complement strand
AAATTCTCAAAAGCTGTTTGACAGTCCATCGTCCATGCTAGTGGTTGGCCCGGTTGCGGCTTCCCTCCTCTTTTGCCTGTTTTGAGTAGTTCTGTAAGGCAGGGCTTTTCAACCTTTTTACCAATTGTACCACTTTTAGGATATGGCAATATTCGAGTACCACCTAGCAAGGTGTCAAAAACTTGATGACCAAAAAAAAACCTGTTCAAAGTTGCAATTGCACTGAAATGACTTATGACCATTTTTCACTCTTATGACCATTGCAGCATGCCCAGTGTTAAGTCCGGAGAATAATGGCGAAGGAAACAATGCATATTGCTAACAGTCTTTATTCCCTCGTTACAACCAACAACAAACACGAGCAGAGGCACGCAGGCCTCTATTTATACCCTCTGACCCCCGGGCAATTCCAACCAATGGCAGGCAGTCTTTTCCCGCCTTGCGCATGTGCACAAGGCCGGCGCTGCTCAGTCTGGTCCCGGGCAGCTTTTGCAAATGCCCGGGACTCTTGCATCGTCCCGAGCCTGCTTCTGCAGGCTCAGGACACAACAACCCTCCCCCCTAGATAAAATAATGCTGCGCCCACATGGACGCCACCTGTGGTAGATCCTTTAATTGCTTACTGATGCATTAAATGCACAGAGTGTGAGAGGTATGGGGCCGTTCTGTCTTTTCAGAGAGCCAATGCGCCCAACCCAGTTTCCTAAGAGCTAACCAGTCTGGACCTCTTTGCCAGGTTCCTATACTCTTGCTCACCCTACATAATCTGCAAGGTATTTGGGAGGGCCCTTGACCCGTAGCGACCTTCTCGGACCTGGAGAGCTTGAATTGTTCCCACCATTGCTTTCCACACTAGGTGAATTACCCTGTGGTTGTCTAATGACTGCTGCCTGACTTCCCTGCCCGCCTCCTAGGCTCAGGAAGTCAGGACTCTGCTTGACCTACCTCTTAGGGAGTTCTCTGAGCCCTCTGAACTCATATCAATGTTCACTGAAGGTGTGTAATTTTCCTGACTCCTTTCTGTAGTGATAGGGTCCAAGGATACCTCCCTGTTAGCCCTAATACGTGGGGACATCCTTCTGCGAGCCATTGCTGAAAAGGGCATGTCCCCACCCTGTTGTGCCTGCTCTCTTGTATGTTGTGAGTTCTGTGTATGCTCCCAGTCATTCTCCTTGTCCGGAGTATTGTTGGTGAGTTGTGAGTAGTTATTAT
>NW_015428269.1:0-1212 GCF_001527695.2 Protobothrops mucrosquamatus | reverse complement strand
CCTCCTTCTCTTCATTAAACTATCAAGAATCTTCTCCAACACCACAATTCGAAAGCATCTTCGGTGTTCAGCCTTCCTTATGGTCCAATTCTCAGAGCCACACATTACTACTGGGAACATCATAGCTTTGACTATACGGATCTTTGTCGGCAAGGTGATTTCTCTACAATGTGTATTTTAGGCAAGTAAAATTTAAATTCCATCTTTCACTGGGCATCTTACCAGCAGAGGGCTCTGTTAAAAGATCAACTTACAATTTTTTTAAAAAAAGAATTAGCAGCTCAGTACTGCTTTCTAGAGAAATCTATCTAGAAGCCTATAACTTTTTGTTTGTTTGTTTGTGTGGTTGGATACAAGTCCTCCAGCTATACCTCTGTCTAGATAGATTTGAAGATTCATTAGCACCATTCTGTTCCCTCTTCCATTTCCCATCGAAGCCATTGAGGAGCGAAACTGTCATAACATGATTGTTTGGAGAGAGACGATGGTTGCCTAGGGTTGCTAATGGAGAACGTTCAATTACTAAATCTTCAGCAAAAGTTGTCTTCTTTGTAACACCAAACAGCTGCAGAGGGACATTAACCCGGTATTTATTGCCTAATACTTTCTCAGGAGGGCTCCAGATCAAATCACTTTATCGTGTAGAAATTGTTCTTGTCAATAAAAGAATATGTCACTGGTGGCCCTCGAACATGAAGAGGCGAACAAAACAGAGCCAGAATGAATGAACGGCTGGGAGAACAGGAATCAAATTAAGATGGTTAAGATGGATGTTCCTTAACAAAGGACACCCACAAAACAAGACTCAGAGATCGCAGGCATCAGATGAAGTCATAAATTACAAAAATCAGTGCAAGACTCCCTCTCTCTGCTCCTTTGCAGAGTATCACAATCAAGTTCAGAATTTACAACTGGACCACTGCAACGTTTGCTGAAAACTTCACAGCAACCTGCTGTGACATGCTTGTATCATTTTGTCGTCCTTCCTGAATCCCCAGCAGTGTGTTTGCAGGTGCCCAAATGTTTGGAAATTCCTGCTTCTGAGGTCACAAGACTCCCCTGATATTTTTAAGAAGAAAGAAAGAAAGAAAAAGAAAGAAAGAAAGAAAGAAAGAAAGAAAAAAAGAAAGAAAGAAAGAAAGAGAAAGAAAACAAGAAAGAAAGAAAGAAAGAAAGAAAGAAAGAAAGAAAGAGAAAGAAAGAAAGAAAAAG
>NW_015428268.1:0-1212 GCF_001527695.2 Protobothrops mucrosquamatus | reverse complement strand
TCCCATCACTTGAATACTGACCTTTCTTTAAAGTAGTGGTTGAATCAGTTATAGTTAACCCTGTGAAGTCCATTTTCATGTTTTTATGATAACTCATTGATACTCGGCCTGATATTTATTGGAATAGATAGCTTTTTGGGGGAAATTGCTTTTTTGTGTCATTTATGAAACAGCCTCTCCCTTTTATGGTGCTTTAATTATTGAATGATTCTCCATCCTGCTTATCGGGCAGAGAAAGCCAGGTGCTGCTGCTACCACAAATAATTATGTATTTGTGATTCTTGGGTCACTGTAATGGAGATATAAACTTGAGTCTTACCAGCATACTGACGGTAACATTAAATTAATTTTTAATTTAAAATTAAATGGTGATGGATGACTATCATTTGCCTCTAGTTTGGCTTATGACTCAGTAGGCAGGTGGAGACAAGGAGAATTAAGGTTGGGGTTTTTTCTCTCTGTTCATGATGATGATAATAACATGAACTTTTTTTATAGGCGTTTGTCTCACAGTCATTTTAAAATGCTAAGCTTCACTTTCGCCATTCAAGTGGTCAACAAGAATCCCCAGCTCTTGCACAACCTCACACTGGGCTACAACATCCATGACAACTACATGAATACCCTGGGCACTTCAGATGCCTTGCTGGACATGCTCTCTAACGGGGAGGCCAATGTTCCCAACTACAGCTGTGGAAGGAAGGACAACATTTTGACTCTTTTTGATGCAGCTCACAGGGACATCTCCGTCCAGATGTCAACATTAGGAGGTACCTACAAAGTCCCCCAGGTCTGTGCTTCTGTGTGTGTTTATTGGGTAAATTGAGTGGGGTGGGGGTGGGGGAGCAATATATCCAACCGTGTCCTCTGTTTAGAATTCAAGAGCTGCCTTTCCCCATGGCTGTTGTAGGTGTCATGGCTGGTGATTGTGATGCACAGTGGGGAGAGGGCAAGGATCAAAGCAGACGTATCCTTTTGTGACACCATCCCCATTGCTGGGGGAGGGAGGGGGCTTCTGCTGCATACTTGTGAAGGTGAGGAAAGGCTCTGAGTGCAATCAAAAGTTCTTCCGTAAAAAAGGAAGATATAGCAGTGATGGGAAGCTCATATTTTGTACATAATCTTAAGCAAAATAAATATTTTCAGTCAATTAGCAAATCCCAGATTCGTGAAAAGAATCCTAATGGACTATCTCAGTGATGGCGAACCTTT
>NW_015428267.1:0-1212 GCF_001527695.2 Protobothrops mucrosquamatus | reverse complement strand
CACAGTTGTTAAGAGCAGAATTTGTTTTCCTAGTGAGCAGGTATTTAATGTCTGTGTGTCTTGGGTCTCCTTGGGAATCAATCTTCTGATTTCTAATTAGTGTCTTCTTTATTGAGCCAGAGGTAAAAGTATTATAAGAACCATCCAGTTCTTCTTTCCTCTTTTTCATTTGTTATCTAGATGCTTCAAGATAAAGAAACATTTCAAATATAAAGAACGGCCTTTGAAAGTTCTTGGTTGCACAGAGGTTTTGATCATTTAAAAAAGAAGTTATTTGTCCCGAGAGAAACAGTTCTCCAGAAGGAAATATATAACAGTTGAACACATGAAAGGCTTTTGCCATTTTGCTCAGTTAAATCCATCTTTTACTTATTCTTTTTTTTTCCTTTTGAACTACGAAAAAAGAAAAAAAAAAGAAAAAAGAAAGCTTAGTAAAATGAATGCAGAAAGAAAGCTTATGAGGAAAATGTTAGCAGATCAGAATATTATGCTTTCCTGTGTGGAAAAAAATAAATCTTTATTGACCTATTAAGAATCATAAACAAAGATATATTGCCAGTAATGTAATGTAAATATTATCACATTGGAAAACTATTATTTTCATGTTATATGCAAAGAGAAGAATCTAGAAGGGAAAGAAGAAAGGAACATAAAACTCTCAAACAGTTAAATTAAACAAAATAACATTTAAATAAAAGTTGATTCGTTAAAATCCTTTGACAAAAACTTTTAGAAAGCAATAGCTGTAAAACATTACCGAATCGTTCTTCTTCTAAATTACTTTACAATACCCTTCCAGCTTCTATTCTATTCTATTCTATTCTATTCTATTCTATTCTATTCTATTCTATTCTATTCTACTCCACTCCATTCCATTCCCTTCCATTCCATCCCATCGTTCTCTTCTCTTCTCTTCTCTTCTCTTCTCTTCTCTTCTCTTCTCTTCTCTTCTCTTCTCTTCTCTTCTCTTCCCTATATTCTATTCTATTCTATTCTATTCTATTCTATTCTATTCTATTCTATTCTATTCTATTCTATTCTACTCCACTCCATTCCATTCCCTTCCATTCCATCCCATCGTTCTCTTCTCTTCTCTTCTCTTCTCTTCTCTTCTCTTCTCTTCTCTTCTCTTCCCTATATTCTATTCTATTCTATTCTATTCTATTCTATTCTATTCTATTCTATTCTATTCTATTCTATTCTACTCCACTC
>NW_015428266.1:0-1212 GCF_001527695.2 Protobothrops mucrosquamatus | reverse complement strand
GTGGACTTCATCTCCTGGAATTCCTCCGCCAGCGTGGACCACTTGTGGACTTCATCTCCTGGAATTCCTCCGCCATCATGGACCACTTGTGGACTTCATCTGACGGAATTCCTCAGCCAGCATGGACCACTTGTGGACTTCATCTCCCGGAATTCCTCAGCCAGCGTGGACCACTTGTGGACTTCATCTCCCGGAATTCCTCAGCCAGCACGGACCACTTGTGGACTTCATCTCCCGGAATTCCTCAGCCAGCATGGACCACTTGTGGACTTCATCTCCCGGAATTCCTCAGCCAGCGCGGACCACTTGTGGACTTCATCTCCCGGAATTCCTTAGCCAGCGTGGACCACTTGTGGACTTCATCTCCCGGAATTCCTTAGCCAGCGTGGACCACTTGTGGACTTCATCTCCCAGAATTCCTCAGCCAGCCAGAATTCTGGGAGTTGAAGTCCACATATTTCCAAGCTGCTTTAGATTGAGAAGCACCCTTCTGGCAGATTCCCCTGGCTCTTTGGCCGCTACGAAACTGTTTTGTTTTGTTTTTTAATTTTTAATTCTGCAACACTCCTTGTATTTTATTCCTGATTGATTTTCTCTGGCTTATTCTTGCATTTATCCTTTCTTTTTTTTGCTCCCTCCTGCTTTGCTCCGAGTTGATTTTAAGACTGTGTTTTTCTTCAAGGCTGTTGTCCTTAGCTGATGTGGTTTTGCTTCCAGAGCCAGAAATGCAGGGTGCAACTTTCTCAGAAATGATAAATCAGCAATCCAGCAGGCCTTCCATGACCTCATGCGCCTTTCCCACTTAAAGGAAGGGAAAATCTGTATTCTGGCCCTGACGTTATGCGCCCTCCTTTGATCCAGATATTATAATCAATGCAGACAGTCCGGAGAGAAAATACAATTTAATCCTTGCCTTTAAAAACCCCTGTCTGGTTTTAAACCGAAATGGAATATTCTTCTGTAAAGAAAATGCTGAATCAAACACACCAAAAGAGAAGGACGAGGGGGGACAGGATAGCAGTCTTCCAATATCTCAGGGGCTGCCCCAAAGAAGAGGGAGTCAAGCTATTCTCCAAAGCGCCTGAAGGCAGGACAAGAAGCAACGGATGGAAACTAATCAAGGAGAGAAGCAACCTGGAACTAAGGAGAAACTTCCTGACAGTGAGAACAATTAACCAGTGGAACAACCTGCCTCCAGAAGTGGTGAATGCT
>NW_015428265.1:0-1212 GCF_001527695.2 Protobothrops mucrosquamatus | reverse complement strand
GAAGGTTGTTGAGAGTGTGGTGGCACGACAGCTCCCTCAGCACCTGGAAGAAACTGTCTATCTAGACTCGCGCCAGTCCAGCTTCCGGCCTGGGCACAGCACGGAAACGGCATTGGTCGCGTTGGTTGATGATCTCTGGAGGGCTCGGGATAGAGGCTGTTCCTCTATCCTGGTCCTGCTAGACCTCTCAGCGGCTTTTCATACCATCGACCATGGTATCTTGTTGCACCGGTTAGGGGGGTTGGGGTTGGGGGGCACCATTTTACAGTGGTTCTCCTCCTACCTCTCGGACTGGTTGCAATTTGTGTTGGCAGGGGGGCAGAGGTCAACCTCGAGGCGCCTCACTTGTGGGGTACCACAGGGGTCGGTCCTCTCACCTCTCCTGTTCAACATTTATATGAAGCCACTGGGTGAGATCATCCGTGGTTTCGGGGTGGAGTTTCATCAGTACGCAGATGACACCCAGCTGTACATCTCCACCCGGACCACCCCAACAATGCCGCAGAAGTGATGTCCTGGTGCCTGGAGGCCGTGCGAGTCTGGATGGGGAGGAACAGGCTTCGACTCAACCCGTCCAAGACCGAGTGGCTGTGGTTTCCGGCGTCACATCATAGCCAGTTGGCTCCATCTCTGGCTATTGGGGGTGAGTCATTAGCTCCCACAGAGAGGGCCCGCAACCTGGGCGTCCTCCTGGATGCTCGGCTGTCTTTAGACAATCATGTGACAGCCGTGGCCAGGGGGGCTTTTCATCAGGCTCGCCTGATACGCCAGTTGCGCCCCTTTCTGGATCGGGACGCCCTATGCACGGTCACTCAAGCCCTCGTTTCCCGCCTGGACTATTGCAACGCTCTCTACATGGGGCTCCCCTTGAGGTGCACCTGGAGGCTCCAGCTAGTTCAGAATGCGGCCGCGCGGGGGATTTTGGGGGCCTGTAGATACTCCCATGTAACACCTCTCCTGCACGAGCTGCACTGGCTGCCGGTGTGCTTCAAGATGTTAGTAACAACTTTTAAAGCGCTCCATGACAATAGACCTAGGTATTTGCAAGACCGCCTCCTACCAAATATCTCCCTTCGACCAGTCCGCTCCCACAGAGAGGGCCTCCTTAGGGTGCCGTCGGCCAGTCAATGCCGGCTGGCGACCCCCAGGGGGAGAGCCTTCTCTGTGGCAGCTCCTGCCCTCTGGAATGACCTACCCCCTGACCTACGTACA
>NW_015428264.1:0-1212 GCF_001527695.2 Protobothrops mucrosquamatus | reverse complement strand
GTGGAGACTTAAATTATTTCTTTTTAGCCAGATCTTTTAGAGTTATTTTTCCCCAAGATTTTTCTGCTGCTTCTATTTACTAGTTCTTTATTACATATATGTTTATAAGCTTACTAGTGCCATAAGATGGGAGAGGGTGGGTGTATATTTTAAATAAATAAAATTTACAATTAGTTTTGCTGATTTCAAATAAGGATCGAAGTTGAAAGAATGTATTAAAACATTTCCATAATATTTTCTTATTCCAACATCTTTATCATCACCTTCCTTGTTGTATATATAACCCTCATTCTCTCTTATATCCTATTTTGGAATGCTCATAATATCTTAGTTTTTTTAACCTTCTTTTTTAACCTTCTTCATGAGAAAGGCAAATTCCAGGAAATGATAGCCCACCCACACCTCCAAACCTTTCACGAGATCAGTGTAATGGTATGTGAGAATGACCATGGGATAGATAGCTGCTACCTAGGGAACAGTCAGATAAAAGAGGGCACCGCCCACAGCTGCGTAATGGGTGGAGAAAGATGCTCAGAAGGAGCCCCTTCCCCAAGTTCCCAGGCTATAAAGGAGATGGAGGGAGATTTGTACTTTCAGACTTGCAAGATTCTGTTAATGTAGCTTTATATTAAAGTAGAATTAGCTCATTTCATCTGGTCATGTTTCTTGTTTAGCTGGGAAGGCTGACAAACAATGAGAATACAATCAGAATGGATAAATGTTAATATAAGAGATTGCTAATTGGTATGTTTAAGAACTCCAGAAAATCACAAATTCTGTCCCCAAAATTATTTAAGTAGCTGTGGAAAACAGCAAACAATTAAAGTTATGGAAGAAGTTATATAGTATTGATTGTGGTATGTCAGATATTCCCCCTTTCCAGAGTGATATGCTGAATTAAAAAGATAGCCAAATAGTCCAATATCAATTATGGATTTCATTAGAATAAATGAATAGAATAAATCAAGTTTTTCTTGAATTGCTGGGGATGAGGTAAAGTCAGACACGTAACGCCGCTGCTGCGCGAGCTGCACTGGTTACCAGTGGCCTTCCGGGTACGCTTTAAGGTGTTAGTTACCACCTTTAAAGCGCTCCATGGCATCGGACCTGGATATCTCCGAGACCGCCTTCTGCCACAGATTCCCTCTCACAGACCGGTACGCTCCCACAGAGCGGGCCTCCTCAGGGTGCCGTCGGCCAAGCAATGTCGGC
>NW_015428263.1:0-1212 GCF_001527695.2 Protobothrops mucrosquamatus | reverse complement strand
TGCTTGCAAGACTGCCACAACACATACGTACACACAAGAGATGCCTGGTGTCAAAACAGTATGACTGCAGTGACAGTGAATATTCATCAGTCTCTGTCCCCACAATTATAACCTTACAATATAGCTAAAAGACATGAATCTGAATGACACATTACAAGGACAATTAGCTTGAGGACAGATCTGTTAATCCCAGAATCCAGTACAGTTCCTGCCTCCTCCCCAATCAAGGCATTACATAAGGAAGAATCAAAAAGGACTACAAATCCCTTTCTGAGCTCCTCAGCAACATAATTGAGTGGAACTCCACAGAGGATCTTAAGCAGAAAAAAAATGAGAAATGCCTTTCCAGCTTCGACTCAGAACCATCCAAAAAAGCTGCATTTTCCATAAACCACCCCCCAAAGCTGCATTTTGTATCAGAGTTACAATTTGTGCCAAGATGAAATACAATCCTAATGCATATCGTTAATAACATGAATACCCACAATTAAAAGCCTAAAAATAAATCAGAAGCAAGAAATTGGTTAAGGAGATGTTGAGATTATTGAATAAAAAAGGAGTATTAAAAGAGACAAGGTGATTGCAGGGAGGCTGAATATATTCTTTGTGCCTGTTTTCACTATGGAAGGTGCAGACAGGGAAAATACAGACTGGCATTTTCCGAAAGAAAAACTGAGGAACTGAGGTAAATAGTGTGGAGAAGAGATTACATTCTAGGCCTTATTCACAGATTGGAAACAAATGAATCACTGGTTCCAGATGGTATCTAAGTATTCTTAATAAACTCAAGTATGAATTGATTCCTGAACAAAAACTGATTAATTCATTGTATTTATACACTGCTTCTCATTATGAAAAATCCAAATGCACAAAATAATTTTGAAAATGTTTTGGAATTAAAAAGGGAGTAACTTTTGCTGCATGGATAAAAAATGATTGCCAAACTACATTTGTTGTCAGCTCAGGAGCATTCTCCATTACTGTTGAAGCAGGAGTTAGACCCAAACCATAGTTGCATTAACAGAGGGATAGAATCAAGATCACATGAAGTATTAATACCACTTTACAATGCCTTAGTAAGGCCACACTTGGAATACTGCATCCAGTTTTGGTCACCACGATGTAAAAAAGATGCTGAGACTCTAGAAAGAGTACAGAGAAGAGCAACAAAGATGATTAGGGGACTGGAGGCTAAAACATATAAGGAACGGT
>NW_015428262.1:0-1212 GCF_001527695.2 Protobothrops mucrosquamatus | reverse complement strand
AGTTAGTGCGCAAAGTGCTAAAAAAGCTATTAAATGCCAAACTTTAGGCAAAACTCTCAAAATGCGAGTTCCATCAAACACGCCTGGATTACTTAGGATATAGGATCTCCAGTGAAGGTGTTGAAATGGACCCAACTAAAGTGAAAACAGTACTGGAGTGGCAGCCCCCACGAACTCAAAAGCAGCTCCAGAATTTTGGAGGGTTCGCTACTTTCTATCGGCAATTCATCCCCTCCTTTTCAGAAATTGCCTTGCCACTGACCGAGCTGTTAAAAACGGGGGAAATGGGTGGGAAGCCATGACCCTGCCAACCACTCTCATGGTCCATTGAATGCCAAACTGGTTTTGAAAATTTAAAAAGACTGTTTGCAGCCGAACCCATCCTCAAACATCCTGATCCTGAGAAACAATTTACCATTCAAGCCGATGCCAGTGATGTAGCTGTGGGGGCTATTCTTTTGCAAAGGAATGACAGTGGAAATTTACAGCCCTGCGCTAAAAGCCCCTTGCAAACAAGGGTAGCAAACAAGTGGGTCACTTTGGATTACATTTAATTCAATGGCAGTTTTGTTGGCTAAGACTCAAAAAAGACGTGAAAAATTATGTGAAAAGCTGTGCGACTTGTGCAACCATGAAAACCCTGCAGGAAAACCCCCTGGATTATTATAGCAAGTCGCAGACCCTTCCCAGCCCTGGGAAGAAATACCCATGGATTTTATTGTAGAATTGCCAGAAAGTAGCAGAAATATGGTAATATGGACGGTGATGGATCTTTTTTCTAAACAAGCTCATTTCATTGCCTGCACCAGTCTCACCTCCACAAAGAAATTGGCAAGAATGTTTCTCAAACATATCGACCAACTCCATGGAGCTCCAAAGCAGATTATATCAGATAGGGGGGTGCAATTCACTGCCAAGTTCTGTAAAGACTTTCTGAAACTTATTGGGTCCACACAGGGACTGTCATTGGCTTTTCACCCGTCTACTAATGGAGCTGCTGAAAAGGCTAACTCGATGGTGGAGCAATATATTAAGTGCTATGTGGACTACCAACAGACTACATGGGCTGACCTGCTCCCCTTCGCTGAGGTGGCTTACAATAACACAGTACATAGTAGCATTGGACTCACTCCTTTTAAAATCGCGATTGGTAGATAATTCATTCCCGTGCCTGAGCTCCCTCAGGATTCTGTTTCTCAAAGGGTGACTTCC
>NW_015428261.1:0-1212 GCF_001527695.2 Protobothrops mucrosquamatus | reverse complement strand
TTGACAATATGCAGAACTGTCTGGTATTTTTATAGTTAAACCAGGCAACAGTGAAAAAGGGAGGAGAATAAGGATAGCCCGGGAAAAAGAAACCGGAAGTAAATCACATCTTCCAAGTTAATTGGAAGATGTGAACCATGACCCCAAAACAAGGGAGTGGAAAAATGATTAGAATGTATGTGTAACGGAAGAAGCCAGACCTAAGCATTTCCACCATGCCATACTGACGTCTCTGTAACCTTAATAAATGCTTTTAAGAAAAAATATGCCTGAAAGTCCTTTTAAGTGTTTCGTTAATCAGACACATGACAGAATGTTTGTAAGTCGAGGATTATCTGTATCTGATGGTTTCATGGATATCTTGGAAGAGTTGTAGATATTGACTTACAGATAGCAGAGCCACCTTTATGGGAGGAAAAGCCACCTGGCTACAGATGAGCAGAAAATAGATGGTTGCAGAAGAGCTGAAGTGTGGCATGAGAAGAAATGAACAAAAGAGAATCTTCAGCAATTAGTAAAAATGAAGGCAATGAGAATTGGCATTTTTGCTCCATGTTAGGGCCCAGCTGTCTTATCTTTGTGTATTACCCTCTTTATCTATTGTTTTTCGGGGAGGGAAAGTGATGGAAGCATGACTTGGCTTCAAACAAGGAAACGGTCAGTAAGAATAGCTGTCAGTTTTACAAGGAGCCTACCCCCCCCCTTCCTTCCTCCCTATTGTCCATGACATGTCAGAGGTTATGAAATATTGAGGCCCTGGTGATCGGTGGAAAAGGCGAAAAAAAAAAAGACCTTGTTAATGGCCAGGCCAAAACTCTGAAATTATACTACAATTCGACCTCAGCTTGAAAGAATTGCAGTTGCCATCCTCTCAGCCAACACGACTGATAGGCAAGGATGATGGGCTTTTAATCCAGCAGCACACAAGGGCTCAGAATTGCAAAAAGGTGCTTTACGGGATCCTAGGAGAAATAGTGCATTTGAAACATTAGCCTTTCCATGAAATAGCTTGGACCTTGACTAACAGCGATGGACCCAGAGGTTAAAATTCCACGGCAGGAAATTTGCTAGCATGTTATTTTATCTGCTTGGGATTAAACATAAAACTTTCATCACGTACCCTGTCAAAGCATTGCTCACCCCCCCTCTCAGAACCTAATTGTTTGCATTTTTTCCAGTCTTCAAAAATAACTCTGTTTTCAAGATTTTTCT
>NW_015428260.1:0-1212 GCF_001527695.2 Protobothrops mucrosquamatus | reverse complement strand
TGTGCTCCCAAACTTTATAGATTAAAACCCGAACCTGGAATTCAAATCAGAACTGAAAGGTAGTGAAAATCTTAAAGAATTGAGACGCTAGTCCTAGTCAGCACTTTTGCTATTTTGTACTAAGTTTCAAGGGTAGCTCCCCATATCATGTAATCTAAGCAAGATGTTATCAAGGTCTGAATACCTGTTGTTCTGTCCAGGTAGGACCATAGCTGGCAATTAGCATAAGATAATGAAAGATGCTTCATCCCATAGAAGCTATTTGTGTATCTAATGTCAAAGATGTATCCAAAAGCACCCATAAACCACACATTTGTTTCTTTAGGAACTATAATCCCATATAGAATAGGCTGAACTTTATTCCTCTGGGTAGATAATCCACTCACTAGCGGTACTTCTGCTTGCATTTTAGTTTATTTTCCTCATCAAGTTCTTTACAATGGGCAAGCATCGATCCAGCATTTTAGTTCCTTGTCTGAACCCGGTAGGAGTTGATGACCCTTTACATCTCCGGATGTTCTCATCCAGTGGTTTTATAAAGACATTAACCAGCATAAGGATAAAATAGAACCTTTTAGAAGAACACAGTATCTTTGGATCAAGCAGAAATCCTGAAGCACCTTAAGCAGATGACCATCCACGTATAAGTAGTACACCTTAATGATGCTTTTGTCCTTATCTAATGGGATGACTTCTCGTGGTTGATAGTAGCAAAAGCCATTGAGAAATCTAGGCAAATCAACTAATTTGTACTTTCCCTGTCTGTCTCCTGGGAAAAATCATTCAACAGATTTACTAGGCCTAAACCCCATTTGAAATGTCTCTAAAAAACCATTTAATCCAACAGGTTCTTCATCTGATTAGCTATCACATGTTCAAGCACCTTGACCAGCAAAAGTATGTATGTTTGTTTGTTTGTTTGTTTGTTTGTTTGTTTATTTATTTATTTATTTATTTATTTATTTATTTATTTATTTATTTATTTATTTATTTATTTATTTATTACATTTATACCCGCCCTTCTCCTGGTGGACTCAGGGCGGCTTACAGCCAGTTTAGAAAACAAAACAATCAATACAATATACAAAATTTAAAATATAGTTAAAAAGAAATATTAATATGGGCCTTTTCTTCCTTTTTTAAAAAGTTATTTAAAAACCAAATTTAAAATCCCCTTAGGCCAGTCCTGCCAGCTGAAATAGCCATGTCTTG
>NW_015428259.1:0-1212 GCF_001527695.2 Protobothrops mucrosquamatus | reverse complement strand
TCAGAATAGAGCTGGAAGGGACCTTGGAGGTCTTCTAGTCCAACCCCCTGCTCAGGCAGGAAACCTTATACCATTGAACAACCTGCCTCTACAAGTTTGGGTGCTCCAACACTGGAAGTTTTTAAGAAGAGACTGGACAGCCATTTGTCTGAAATGGTATAGGGTTTCCTGCCTGACCAGGGGGTTGGACTAGATGACCTCCAAGGTCCCTTCCAACTTTATTATTATTATTATTATTATTATTATTATTATTATTATTATTATTATTATTATTATTAAATGCCATTTTTGCCAAAAAAGGAATAAATTGCTGTAGGATGTGGCAAATGGTGGTAAATGCAGAACAGTTGCCCAACAGCCAAAATGCACTTACATGAATGGGGGGGGGGAGAACATTGGAACTGAGTCTTAAATGGGGGAGGGATCCCCTGGCATTTGGAATGATTGCTAAATGATGGGTTGATTTTTACCTGTGCTAAAAATCAGGAGTCAGATAAACACATTTTATTAAAAGGCATTTTAATGCTGCTATTAAGGCAGACAGGCCGTTTACAGAACCAATTGCAGCCAAAAAGTAGCCAGCATGCTTAGCTTACATGCTGTTGTGTGACTGCAGACAACTGGGTTCTTTCAATAAACTATAGTTCAGCCAATTAAGAATGAGTGTATGTAATTACATACAGGTGGCTGTGAGTAGTTACATACAGGCAGCTATTAAACTACTTTGTTTCCATCCAATGGGGGCTTATGATCAAGGCCTTATGGTTCAAGACACAATACTGTTTGCAATGACTACAATACTGTCTGCATGGAGATTTTCTGGCAGGCAGAACTTCAACAGATGTAGAAGTCAACAGAGTGAAGACTCAGCAGCAGCAAAAGGCAGCACAGGATGATCTCTTGTAAAGGAATAACAAGAATTCATTTTTCATTCTACTTATCAAAATTTTAGAACAAACCCCAAGTTGGTTACAGCAACAGCACCGAGACTTATATACCATTTCACAGTGCTTTACAGCGCTCTAAGTGGTTTACAGAGTCAGCATACTATGCTAAAATAATTTGGTTAGTTCTCCAGGGGCCCCAATTGGCTGGGTTTGAAGAGTCAGTCATTCATGGCTTAAACACAATGGCTGAGTTCAAACATCAATCAGAATAGAGCTAGAAGGGACCTTGGAGGTCTTCTAGTCCAACCCCCTGCTCAAGTGGGAG
>NW_015428258.1:0-1212 GCF_001527695.2 Protobothrops mucrosquamatus | reverse complement strand
AAGTTGTCTTTAAACAACTAGTCATAAATTGAAGACTTGTGTGCTAGGATAGCTCCCCATCCCCAAAAGCAAGCTATCTGTTTATTCTGAGATTTTTAACTTAACCAGGTTCGTAGAGAATACAGGAAATTCTTCCGAGCCAACGCTGGAAGGAAAATTTATGAATTTATACTTCAAAAAATTGTAAGTATTTTGCTTGGACAACACTATGACAGTTGTATGAAGATTTTACTTTACAGTATGAGCAAAAAGAAAAAGAAGATTAGTTGAAATACCACTGTGTTTATAATACATAGAAAAGTAAAGAGTGAAGTACCAGAATTGTCTTTGCCACAGGCAAAAGATACTCTTTTGTAAAATCAAATAATTATCCTGACTTTCATTTTTAACATCTCTCCCTCTAACGCAGTGATGGCGAGCCTTTTAGAGACCGAGTGCCCAAAAACTGGCCCCGCCCCTGCTCCACCCCCTGCTCTGCCCCCCCATCCCCCGCGCCGCCTGCCCGCAGGGCCACTCACCACCTCCAGGGCCTGCCGCAGATCGCCCAGGCAGCCCAGCAGCGCTATGGCAGTTATGCCCTCTGCCCGCGCCCTGCAGCATCAACTGTGCACACTGGGGTGTGAGGGCAGAGTCTTGTCTATGCTGCCTGGCTGCCATGTCCTTGGCTGCGGTGCTCCGCGTGAGCCACGCTCAGGGGTGACTCTCCTTCAGGGGGCTGCTGGAGAGGAGCGGGTCGTGGGGGGAGGCGAGGGTGGGGCAACGGCACGTGTGCCCACAGAGAGGGCTCCAAGTGCCGCCTCTGGCACCTGTGCCATAGGTTCGCCACCACTGCTCTAAGGTTTTTTTTTTAATACTATTGTCCTGCTTTTATTTTTGCATCTGCTGCTTAAAGTGACATCCCTCAGTCTAAAAGGAAATCAAATCCCCTGAAGCTTTCTAACTGAAATCCAGCAAATGGTCTCCAATTTAGTTAATTTTCTGTAAGGCCTACAAGACTATAGGGGGCGAAACTCTGGCTCCCTCGGATAGGGTACGCAACTTGGGTGTCCTCCTGGACCCACGGCTGACACTGGATGACCAGTTGGCGGCCGTGACCAGGGGGGCGTTTTATCAGGTTCGCCTGATTCACCAGTTGCGACCTTTTCTGGACCGGGACGCCCTGCGCACAGTCACTCATGCCCTTGTCACCTCCCGCCTGGACTACTGCAATGC
>NW_015428257.1:0-1212 GCF_001527695.2 Protobothrops mucrosquamatus | reverse complement strand
TCACGTGATCGTGATTCTATCCCTCTGTTAATGGAGCCTAGGACTGTGTTGGCTTTTTTGGCAGCTGCAGCACACTGCTGGCTCATATTTAGGTGATTGTCCACTAGGACTTTTATTGAGCAGTGGCAGGAGAAAGAGAGAAGACCTGATTAGTGTTGCAAGGGATTGACCATGGCTGGCAACACCCAGAAATACAGTAGCTCCTGGAATAGGCAAAATGGCAGAGAGTAGGCAAAATAGCTCCATCCCTTTCAAACCCAGTAAAAAGTATGGCCAGGTGCAATCTCTGGCTGACTGAAGCAATAGAATCTCTCTAGAATACGCACTGAAGACAGAACCAACCCTTCATTTCTGGTTTAAGTCCATTTTCTATACAAAGCAGATGTGTGCCATCCCATTTTTTTAAACACAGACTTTGCATTGCTTTGAGAATTTCATGTATATTTCATTTTGTAATCATGATGACTGTCCTGCCTGTTAATAGCTGTGTAACCAGAATATAATTGTGATATTGTGCAGTTGTATTTATGTCTACTCTAAAATATGTTTCATTGAACTCAGTGAAAGCTGCTGTCAAGTAAGCCCCTTGCATCACAACTGAATTCAGTGGACTTAAAAAGTAAGATCACCTTCATGTCAGGTTTGAGTCTTGGTCACTTCATGGATATATCTATGCAATTTTCTTGGCAACAAGGCAGACAGTGATTTGCCTTTGCATTCTTAAAAGATTTTTGGTTTAGGTGGTGGAAAATTCTTGATAGACCTAGATCCCTGTTCTTTCCTGGTGATTTCCCAATCCTGTTAGGGCTTTGGAATCCAAGTCAAAGTCAGCTTGGTGCCTTAGTGCAATATTTCTCAACCGTGGCAGCTTTATGATTTGTGGGCTTCAATTCTCATGCTGACTGGGGAATTCTGGGAGTTGAAGTCCACAAATCCTAATGTTGCCACGGCTGAGAAACACTGGTCTAGAGGTTTGCTGATTTAGTGTTTGCAGTGAGTCCAATTGCCTTTCTGATTACTTACAAATGTCTTCTCATTCATTCAACTTGATACCACAAGTCACACGATTTGGGAATGCAGTTAATTAGTCCATAAACCAGCCAAGCAGAAAATGTCTTTTCCCTGAGACTGACATGCAACAATTCTAACAATGCAGTCTTGATTTTAAATAAAAGATCAACTGGCCTAATTCAATTGGCATGAGAAGAGCCA
>NW_015428256.1:0-1212 GCF_001527695.2 Protobothrops mucrosquamatus | reverse complement strand
GCCAGAACTGAGTATCACACGCCAATATTCCTAAGTCCAATTTTTCCCTCCCTTAGCTGCCTCCCATCACTGCGCGCATGCGCACACACACACGAAATCGGGTTCAAGTAAGATGTTTTGAGAATGGACACTTCAAGCACAGGTTGGGTATGCAGCTGCCACCACCCAGCTGGGTGACCTTGAAGCAGCAAGCAGTGTCTTGTGTGAGAGATACCTTTCGTTTTCCCCAAGCTGCAGTCACTTTCACTTTCCCCCCAAGCAGCCCCCCCCTCCCCACGGCTGAAGGCAGGCGGTCACCACAGCATGGAAGCCCAGGCGAGAGGGAGGGGGCAGCTGACGGGGAAACTGCACAACTTCTAAGAGTCTATGGAAAAAGTTCATTAATGTTGACCTGATTAGTCTGACTAATTAGATTTAGCTGAAGGGGAAGCAGCAGGGATAACAGAAAATATGACGACTACATCACACGGGCTTCCGGGTTTCAATGCAAACGGAGGGAGCAAACCCAGCCCTGGAGTTCGGGAGTTTCATAAACCCAAAGCGGTGAAGAGGAGGAGGACCCCAGAGCAGAGGAAGGACACGCCACGCACCATCTTCAGGCCAACCACAGCAGGGCACCCTTGAGGCCGTCTGGCCCCACTCCTTGCTCAGGTTCAGGCCTCCGGGGAGGGGAAGCCGACGCCCCAAGAGCTCCCCGCTCTCCAGGCTTCGCCAAGCGCCGCTGCTCCCGAGCGCCCCCCGGAGGGGGGCAACGGGGTCTTGAGCGCCCCCACTGCCCGCCGCTCGCTTCCAGGCAGCCCGCCCGCCTGCTCTCCTCGTCCTCGGCCAGGAGGGGGCGCTCCAGGCGGGGCCCCGTTCTTTCCTGGGGCAGAGCCAAGCGCGGGGCGGGGACGAGGCTGGCAGCTCCGTGGCTTTGTGTGCCGGGCGAGGAAATGCCCGGGGGCCCTTCTTCCCGGATTGCTCACGGCTGGCAGAACATCTGGCGGCGGAGGGGGGGAGAATTCCAAGCCACAGAAAAACAACTGTGTGAAACGGGAAACGAGGCGAGGCGTTGCTGTGCCTGGCGAGGCGCTGCCTCTGGGACCCCGGGCAGAGGTGCCCCCGGGCATCTGGCCGGGCTTTGGGGCTGGCTCTCTTGTGCAGGGGTGCGGAGACTTTTTGCCCTGCCCCTCCCCGAGACTGATGCCCGGGCATTCCCAAATGGGCCCCGGG
>NW_015428255.1:0-1212 GCF_001527695.2 Protobothrops mucrosquamatus | reverse complement strand
GCGGGGTTTTTTAAGGGCAATTTTAAGGGTAATTTTAATGATTGGCCTTCTTAAATATTTCCTATTAATTCGGTTTTTAATATAGATATTATTGTATTATTGTATTGTGGTTTTTATGAGGCTGTTAGCCGCCCTGAGTCCTATGAGGAGAAGGGCGGGGTACAAATTAAATTATTATTATTATTATTATTATTATTATAAACTATGTGAATTGTTCACAACAGAAACAAATAAGGAATTGGTTTGACTATTAACAGATTATTTAACTGTTAGCAGATCCTAATAAGGATTGGGGCAAAATTCATTGCTGTCCCAACATTCTGAAATTCTGTTAATTTCAACATGAAATTTTAACAGGCTCATTATGTCTACTCAGGAATAACAATAACAATAACAATAACAATAATAATAATGTTCAACCCCCTAGTCCTTCTCTTTTTCATAGCGCTAATTCATAAGAATGTATGCTTCATTTAAAAGATCTCAAGAAAACATTGATAGGCAGTTACATCAAAGGAAACATATTGCTCAGTTAAATAATTTTAACTTTGGCTCCATGAGCATATTTTAGATTTACTACTTCCATGCTGCTAAACTTTGTGTGGTCATTAGATATCAGCAAAAAGATTGAATAGTTTTCTGGATTTTTGCAGATGAGATATGATAGACCTGACTTATTTTAAATTACATGGCTCTTTACTACCAATTTTATTTTAATAGCCACCTGATGAAGTAAGTTAAGTAGAACAAGGGCATCTGAGCTAAAGTCACTCTGTCAGGTTTAGGGCTATGTATGGATTTTTATTTAGGATTTGGTAATGTTTCTCTGATACAGGTAGTCCTCGAATAACAACAGTTCATTTAGTGACCATTCAAAGTTACAACGGCACTGAAAAAAGTGACTTATGACCGTTTTTTCACACTTACGATTGTTGCAGCATCCCCATGGTCACATGATCAAAATTCAGAGGTTTGGCAACTGGTTCATATTTATGACGGTTGCAGTGTCCTGGGGTCATGTGATCACCTTTTGCAATTTTCTGATAAGCACAGTCAATGGGGAAGCCAGAATCACTTAACAACCATGTTACTAACTTAACAACTGCAATGGGTCAATTAACAACAGTGGCAAGAAAAGTCGTAAAAGGGGGCAAACCTCATTTAACAAATGTTTCACTTAGCAACATAAATTTTGGGTTCAATTCTGGCCGT
>NW_015428254.1:0-1212 GCF_001527695.2 Protobothrops mucrosquamatus | reverse complement strand
CAGTAAAGCTAACACACGTGGACATTGCAAATCTGAATTCCAACAAAAGAACAGTCCCCTTCATGACAAACTGACAAGGAAAAACAATTAGCCTTGTTCATGTTGAACACTGAACTATGAAACAAAAAAGTGCAACAGTTTAAAAAAAAAGTTAGCCGGTCTCAAATATAAACAAACAGAAACTACGTTTAAAAAGGGGAAAACGACAGGCTCGGTCCACCAACAGCTCCTATGGCTTCTGATTCAGAATAAGGGCAATCAAACTTGGCCCATGAGATTTAAAGCTATGAAACATGGATTTTTCTAAGTAAAGGCAAGAAACGAATAAATAAAAGGAGAGTGGAGAAGAAGTGGGGGAGAAGAGAGGCAAAATACTAGTCTACAGAGCTGGTATTCAAATGCTAAACCATGATCTGCTGTTTCCTCCATATTTGTGATTGAACTATTCTTGCGAGAACAGGATGAAGTCTGAACGGTAAAAATAGCCATGTTTTTTTTTTAAAAAAGCTGCTTCTAAAGATATTCAGAGAATATCGGAAGCTTATTAGATTCAGATTATCACTTTACGTGAAACAGCACAGACTCTTCCTAAGAAAACTTAATTTAGATGCCAGCAGAGGAAAAGGCCGATCATATTGACTTCCTCAAGGCCACGGGAGATTGCATTATTGACTATGATGCCAGCTATATGATTCCCCACTGTGCTGGGTGCAAGTGTGTATACGTATGTGGTATGTATATACACGCACACATGAATACATAATGCAATCTATACTGTGGTGTACTGCCGGTTCTGAAACACCAGCATTCAGAAGCATCTCACATTTCCCAATTTTAGAGAGCAACCACAGATACTGCTGCCACTAATATCTGACTATCAGGATACAAATAGAATGGAATAACCTTTTTTGAAGAAGAAATATCTCAGGGGCTGCCACAAAGAAGAGGGAGTCAAGCTATTTTCCAAGGCGCCTGAAGGCAGGACAAGAAGCAATGGATGGAAGCTAACCAAAGAGAGAAGCAACCTAGAACTAAGGAGAAACTTCTTGACAGTTAGAACAATTAACCAGTGGAACAACCTGCCTCCAGAAGCGGTGAATGCTCCAACACTGGAAGTTTTTAAGAAGAGACTGGACAGCCATTTGTCTGAAATGGTATAGGGTTTCCTGCCTGAGCAGGGGGTTGGACTAGATGACCTCCAAGGTCCCTTCC
>NW_015428253.1:0-1212 GCF_001527695.2 Protobothrops mucrosquamatus | reverse complement strand
TTTCCTGGGTCCATTTTTTTCCCTTTTTTGTAGATGGGAACTACATCAGCTCTTTTCCAGTCCTCTGGTAGTTCCCCTGTGCTCCAGGATCTTTGAAAAATATAGTTCAGTGGTTCTGAGATCACATATGCCAGTTCCTTGAGAACCTTGGGGTGTAATCCATCTGGTCCTGGCGATTTGAACTCGTCTAGGCTGGACAGGTGCTCACTTACCATTTTCTTGCCTATCTTAACTTGTGTTTCTATTCTATTTTTATGGCACTATTTTTGATAGTTTGGTCGGTTTTTCCCTTTGTGTAAAGACAGATGCAAAAAATGAGTTAAATAGTTCTGCTTTCTCCCTGTTGCTTGTCACCTTCTTGCCACTTTCACCCACTAATGGTATTGTGCTAGACTGGGCTTTTATTATCTCATTTTTCAAAATTTCCCAAGCTTCTTGAGTTGTTTTCCCCTTGAGGATTCTCATCATTAATTTAGTAACCAGATGAAGCCATGCTAGATGACTTTCAACTGGGCGAATTATTAAGATATAGCTTAGTAGTAAAGCAATTGCTTTGGATAATGAGAACCAGTTTGATGTCTTGGATAAGATGCTGGCCTAGAAACCAGGAGACAGTGAGTTCTAGTCCTGCCTTAGGCATGAAAACTGGCCGGATAGAGTGACCTTGGGCCAGTCACTCACTCTCAGCCCAAATTACCTCACAAGGTTGTTGTTATGGAGAAAATAGCAAGAGGAAGGAGTATTAGTTATGTTTGCTGCCCCGAGTTACTTATAAAGTAATAAAACTAGGATAGATATCTAATAAATAAATAACAGAGCTGAAAAAACCCTGGCCTGAAATTCTAAAGAACAACCAAATCACTATTTATTTTTACTTCTTTCTCCTAATTCTCTCTCAGCCATCCTATTGCAATGACATTCCTCAGGAGATGCCCTTTCACACACAAACCAATCCTTGAAATGACAAGTCATCACTTACCACTCCCATATCTTTCTCTCTTTTTAAAAAAATATTTTCTTCCACATTAATTGCTGTTCCTCCCGGTAACCCTTAAATCCTGTTGTAGAAAATCATTTATTTCCAAAACAATCCTTGTTGCTTTGATTATTTAGCTTCAGAATACCTGGAAACATTGTTGAAATAAGGTATTAGAGAGCTCAGCTTGGATATAGCTGAGAGTTTCACCAGAGGTAACATTATTTCTGGATTAA
>NW_015428252.1:0-1212 GCF_001527695.2 Protobothrops mucrosquamatus | reverse complement strand
ATGTGACATTTTGAGTCTCCCGGTACAGTTCCATGAAAGACATTCATAGTGACATCTGAGATAGTCACCATATTTCTCTCAATTGCATTTCAATAGCATAGTGCCTTGAAGTTAGATTTAAAAAATAATTTACATGAATTTCTAGGGGAGAAAACCCCTAAAGCTGTCAAGAAGAGTATTGTTCAGAAAAGGGCAGATGCATTATCAAACAGCAATGTTGACAAGAATGAAAAGCCCTCTAGAATTTCAATGTTTTGGCATATTTGGTCAATACAAATTCTTAAAACTTGGGCAATCAGCTTTTGACCTTCTTCAATGTCCATAGTTGTGGGAGCAAGCATAAACCACTTTTATAGATACTTAAGGAACAAAGTTGGCTTTTGGTCACTAGGACTAAATTATTAAGTTATTTTTTTAAATAACCTATTTTAACTTGTTTCAGTAGCATAGTTTCAGAAGCAAAGCATTTTCTCATATTGTTATTAATTTCCTCCCTAACAGGAAAGTGTTTCACCCTTAATTAGATTACACAGAAATAAAAATAGTAATGTTAGAATTTTACCCCCATAATAGCATTTATCTTGATTCTTTCTATCAAAGGACGAATATGATATTTTGCACTAAAGTCCTTTCCTAGAGAGCTTTGCAAGTCAACTTACATCTGATCTCATCATTATGACTGCAGATGCAGAAATAATTAAAAAAAGGAACAACTTGAGGGGAAAGCATGAATATTGTTGACCCACACAATAAGAGGCAAATAACCTTGAGCATAACAAGATGGCAAGCAAGAAAATGCTGCTACCTCTTAAGGGCAACCTGGCTGAATCACAATCCATATTACTGTCAGAAGTAAGTCTTCATCCTGGTTCATCCAAGCCGGGAATATTATCATTATTATTAAATAAGCAACATGGCGCCTGCTTTGGGAAGATGGTTACAGTTTATTGCAGAAGCAGAAAGATGGTTCTTCAGGAAAGAGCAGAGGAGAGAAGAAGAGACTGAGCACATGACCAGTAGCATTTTATACCCTCTCTAGCTTTTTGTTTGGAAGTCTTCCTGTTCCTGTGGCATGAACTTTGAGGCTATTTCCTGTGTCACGTATTCTGACCTGAGCCCAGGTGTGCCTCTCTGGTATTACTTGATGGTAATGGTTAGTCATATTATGTCCCAAAAGTCATCTGCTTCCCTGGGGATGGGGCTAATGACTCT
>NW_015428251.1:0-1212 GCF_001527695.2 Protobothrops mucrosquamatus | reverse complement strand
TATGACAAAACCTAGGAGGCTGAAGCTTTCAGACTAAATCTTGAAATATGGAAGAATTTCCTGACCATGAGAGCTATCAAGTCAAAGAACAGCCTGCCTCCTGGATCTGTAGGTGATCCATCACTGATGGTTATCAAACAAATGGTTGTCCAACCATTTGTCTGGTAGAGTCTGAGGATTCCTGCCTGGCCAAGGTATTGGGACAGAAGATTTCCACAGTCCCTTCTATTATTTTATGCATTGAAAAATCCCTCAAAAGAAGTCAGAAGTGCTTTATTCTCATAAATCTTTGGGGATATAGACCATTGTAATTTGTTCCCCACTCCTGTAGGCAGGAGTGATAGTCAACCCACATTGTATTTAGAATAGATACAATTCCATGGAAAAGGAAAAACATGCACAGCTCCAGCCACTGGTTTTCTGTCTAACTGCTCAGAAGCAAAAAATAACATGACCATTTCGCCTGCAAAGTACCTGATGTACTGAGAAAGCCCTCTAGTTGTTATACAGAACACAAAGTCTTCAGCTGGTCAATTTGAGTCCCCAGAATGCACATTGAAGCCCAAATGAAGAGAGATGACATTTCAACACTACACTAGAGATCATCCCTACCAGTTCAAACAGAAAGGCTACTGGACAACAAAGTGGATAGTATGCCAGTAGCACCCTGTTCTATCCCTTCAACCCAGGATTAAATACAAGCCCTTATATCTAGATTGCAAAATGAGTAGTTTCCTGGTGATGGGAATAGAATTTCTGGGTATGGATGCAACTCTACAAACACACCCAACCTATTTACGTTGTATTTGGACATATTTAATTGATTAAATCTGGGCCACTTACATTTCTCATCCAAATCTCCATCATACAAATTAGGTTAGCCTGTTCATCCACACTGACATCATAGGTCATAAATCGTAGATTAGAAAGGACCTAAGAGGTAATCATGTCCAACCCTGCCCACAATGTAGGATTCACTATAAGCATCTTCCCCTCCAGATTGACGACTGTCCAGATCAGTGGTTCTCAACCTGTGGGTCGGGACCCCATTTGGGGTCGATCGACCATTTCATGGGGGTCGCCAAGCAAGGCTGTCCGCCATTTTTTTTGTCCGCCATTTTTTCCCCTTTTCCGGCGGGTGCCTTACCTCCCTTGGGCTGGGCCAGCTGGTGGTCGGCCTGCTCCGTCTCTGCCGCTTGCCAGCTACGCCTC
>NW_015428250.1:0-1212 GCF_001527695.2 Protobothrops mucrosquamatus | reverse complement strand
ATTAATGCAAGTTTTGAGGCAATTGATTCATAGTGATCAATCTGGATTTATAACTGGAAGATATATGAAGTATAATGTAAGACAAATTGTTAATTTAATTGAATATTTGGATAAGAATAATCAAATCCCTGCGGCTTTTATATTTTTGGATGCTGAAAAAGCGTTCGACCAATTAGATTGGCGGTTTTTATTGCAAGTCATAGAGAAAATGAATTTTGGGGAAAAAATTTTGTTTGCTCTTAGGGCTATTTACCAACAACAATTGGCACAAGTCATAGTTAACGGGGGGTTAACAGAGGCATTTAAAATTGAGAAGGGTACAAGGCAGGGATGTCCACTATCTCCATTGCTATTTGTTTTAACAATGGAGATTTTATTAATTAAAATTCGGGAATCACCCATAATAAAGGGAATAAATGTAAATAAGAATGATTATAGGTTAAGAGCTTTTGCTGACGACTTGGTGCTGACACTAACTCAACCGATAGTCTCGGTTAAGGACTTGGTGGAAATTATAGTTCAGTATGGGAAAGTTTCTGGTTTTAAGGTAAATAATAATAAGACTAAAATATTACCGAAAAGTATGTCTATGAAGGATAAAGATATATTAGTTAAGTTGACAGGTTTTGAAATAGTGAGAAAGGTAAAATACTTGGGAGTTTATATTACAGCTTCTAATGCTAAATTGTATAAAAATAATTATGAGACATTATGGGTAAAAGCGCAAAAGGAATTAAATGATTGGAAAAAAATTACAGTTATCTCTGCTGGGGAGAATCTCAGCAGTGAAAATGAATATTCTTCCAAAGTTTCTTTTTTTGTTTCAAATGATACCTATTTTGAAAAAAGATGCTAACTTGGAAGAATGGCAGAAGGGGATTAACAAGTTTATATGGTCAGGGAAGAAACCAAGAGTTAAGTTTAAGATTATACAAGATGCATGGGAAAGAGGAGGTCTTAAAGCGCCGAACTTAAAACTGTATTATGATGCGGTGGCTTTAACATGGATTAGTGATTGGCTTAATTTAACAAATAGAAATATACTTTCCCTTGAGGGATGGGATCTATTATTTGGTTGGCATGCATATTTAATTTATAATAAGAAAGTAGATCAAGTTTTTAAAGCCCATATTCTAAGAAGCGCTTTGTTACGAGTTTGGAAGAAATATTATTATAGATTAAATTACAAAATTCCCATTTGGGCGATTCCAG
>NW_015428249.1:0-1212 GCF_001527695.2 Protobothrops mucrosquamatus | reverse complement strand
ATACAAATTTAAATAGATTGATACATGATAGACAGACAGACAGATTGATAGATGATAGATAGACAGATTGATAGATGATAGATAGATAGATAGATAGACAGATTGATAGATTGATGGATAGATGATTGATAGATACAAATTTAGATAGATTGATACATGATAGACAGACAGACAGATTGATAGATGATAGAAAGATAGACAGATTGATAGATGATGATAGATAGATAGATAGATAGATAGATAGATAGATAGATAGATAGATAGATAGATAGACAGATTGATAGATTGATGGATAGATGATTGATAGATACAAATTTAGATAGATTGATACATGATAGACAGACAGACAGATTGATAGATGATAGAAAGATAGACAGATTGATAGATGATAGATAGATAGATAGATAGACAGATTGATAGATTGATGGATAGATGATTGATAGATACAAATTTAGATAGATTGATACATGATAGACAGACAGACAGATTGATAGATGATAGACAGATTGATAGATGATAGATAGATAGATAGATAGACAGATTGATAGATTGATGGATAGATGATAGATAGATACAAATTTAAATAGATTGATACATGATAGACAGACAAGACAGATTGATAGATGATAGATAGACAGATTGATAGATGATAGATAGATAGATAGATAGACAGATTGATAGATTGATGGATAGATGATTGATAGATACAAATTTAGATAGATTGATACATGATAGACAGACAGACAGATTGATAGATGATAGAAAGATAGACAGATTGATAGATGATAGATGATAGATAGATAGATAGATAGATAGATGATAGATAGATAGATAGATAGACAGATTGATAGATTGATGGATAGATGATTGATAGATACAAATTTAGATAGATTGATACATGATAGACAGACAGACAGATTGATAGATGATAGAAAGATAGACAGATTGATAGATGATAGATAGATAGATAGATAGATAGATAGATAGATAGATAGATAGATAGACAGATTGATAGATTGATGGATAGATGATTGATAGATACAAATTTAAATAGATTGATACATGATAGACAGACAGACAGATTGATAGATGATAGATAGACAGATTGATAGATGATAGATAGATAGATAGATAGACAGATTGATAGATTGATGGATAGATGATTGATAGATACAAATTTAGATAGATTGATACATGATAGACAGACAGACA
>NW_015428248.1:0-1212 GCF_001527695.2 Protobothrops mucrosquamatus | reverse complement strand
TAAACCAAGGAGCCAGTTGAGATCTACGCCGGGTCAGAGGCCGCAAAGGCACGACTCGGTCCAGTGCCGCGGCAGCGGCTGCTTCCCAAGCCGCCGCCTGATTTTCCGCCGAGTCGTGAACTAGATCCTCAGGATATGGCCCAAGCTCCGTCAGGAACCTCTCAGGGTCCATCAGGCGCCTGGGACGGAACCATCTGCGTGGTTCCGTCTCCCTGAGGCGGGGGGGAGCGGTCCGGAAGTTCATCTTCAGGAGTAGATGATCTGACCATGACAGAGGCTCAGTAATTACCTCCCCTGTTTCCAGATCATTTTGCCACTGACCGGAGACAAAAATTAGATCTAGTGTGTGCCCTCCTATGTGAGTGGGGGCACGTACTAATTGGGTCAAGTCCAAGGCCGTCATGGAAGCCAAGAACTCCTGAGCTGCTGCCGACGCCTCGCCCACTGATGGCAGATTGAAATCCCCCATGACTACAAGTCTGGGGGTCACAACCGCCACCCCGGCTATTACATCAGCCAGCTCAGGCAGGGCCGTTGATACATAGCAGGGGGCCAGGTATATAATCAACAGGCCCACTTGTACCCCTTGTCCCCACTTCACAAGGAGAGACTCCACACCGTCTATCTGAGGTACAGTGGTCTCCCTCGGACATAGGCTCTCCCTTATAATGACCACTACCCCGCCACCCCTACCCCGGGTCCTTGGCTGATGAAATACCTGGAAACCCAGCGGGCAGATGTCCACGAGGGGTACACCCCCTTCCATGCCCAGCCAGGTCTCGGTGATCCCTGCCAGGTCCGCACCCCCCTCTTGAATAAGTTCTTGAATGAGGGGGGCCTTATTTACCACGGACCTGGCATTGCATAACATCAGCTGGTGATCCCGGGCCGGAGGGTCTAAGATCCCTGGAGACCGAGTAGAGTCCTGAGGACCGGAGCACCCACAAGCTTGTAAGCAGCGTGTGCGTGCTCCCAAAACCCGATATGGTCCTCTGCTCCCGCCATATCTGCCCCTCCCACTGACTGTACTGATCACACCACCCTCTCTTAACCCCCCAGCCCCCCCCTCACCATTCCAAAGCCGCGTCCCTCAGACATGGCCGGCCTTGGCCCCAGGGAGACATCCCCCCTGCCTCCCCTAACCACCCCCATACCCCCTAAAAATTTATTAAAACACCCCGCTAAAAAAGTCCTCAATTTTGTTTTTTTTCT
>NW_015428247.1:0-1212 GCF_001527695.2 Protobothrops mucrosquamatus | reverse complement strand
GAAGAAGAAGAAGAAGAAGAAGAAGAAGAAGAAGAAGAATTCCTTGTATAAAGCGAGGTGAAATTGTTGAAGATGATGGAATACAGCTGAAAAAAAGATTTGATAAAGGCAATAAGGTTACAAATATTTGGGAATTTTGGAAGTTTTCCATTTATTACAGAGTCAAGTCAAACAATATACTTCTACCAAATATATCAAATTTTGAAACCAAAGCTAAAGAGTGGAAATATCATTAAAACAATTAATAGCTGGGCAGTCCCTCTTACAGTTAAGAGTTGGCTGGACTCAGATGGAAGTTGACAACCTGAATCAGTAGACCAGAAAACTGATAACAATTCACCATACTTTGTACCCCCAAAGTGATATTGATTTGCTCTAGTTACCAAGATGGGACAAAGGACTCCTACAGGTGAAACAAATGGTGAAGAAAAATGTGGCCTGAATTACTGCATTAAGAAAAAAAACAAGAGCTCTTTCTGAAGGCTGTCCATCAAGGAAAGGTCTTGAAAACGACAAAGGTGAAGGACAAGGATAGAAAAGAAACAACTGAAAACCGATTTGGTTGCCTTGGAAGAACAAGCCAACAAGAAATTCTAACTCTTTGATAGAATGGAGTTGAGACACATACTCCTTATTTATTATTTAGTACCCAGCTTGATGTTGCATACCTGGTGCCTAAATTGTGTTCATTCGGGATGAAGAGCAAGGTGTTTCCATAAATGAAACTATCATCTGTCTGTCTATCACCTCTTCCATCTGTCTATCTATTACTTATCTATCTTCTGTCTGTCTGTCTGTCTGTCTGTCTGTCTGTCTGTCTGTGATCCACAGAGCTTACAGTATGATAATCCCTAACCCCTAATAGTTAGTGTTGCTATCAATGCACAAAATATTAAAAAGTACATTTGTTGTTGTTAGTTGCGAAGTCGTGTCCGACTCATCGCGACCCCATAGACAATGTTCCTCCAGGCCTTCCTGTCCTCTACCATCTTCTGGAGTCCATTTAAGATCATGCCTACTGCTTCAGTGACTCCATCCAGCCACCTCATTCTCTGTCGTCCCCTTCTTCTATTGCCCTCCATCTTTCCCAGCATTAGGCTCTTCTCCAGTGAGTCCTTCCTTCTCATTAGGTGGCCAAAGTACTTGAGTTTCAACTTCAGGATCTGGCCTTCTAAAGAGCAGTCAGGGTTGATCTCCTCTAGGACTGACCGG
>NW_015428246.1:0-1213 GCF_001527695.2 Protobothrops mucrosquamatus | reverse complement strand
TTTTTAACGATTTTAAAGTTTCAGGGGATTTTTAAGGACAATTTTAATTGATCGGCCTGTTTAAATATTTCTTTTTAATTCGGCTTTTAATTATTGTATTTGTATTGTAGTTTTTATGAGGCTGTTAGCCGCCCTGAGTCCCATGAGGAGAAGGGCGGGGTATAAATTAAATTATAAATAAATAAATAAATAAATAAATAAATAAATAAATAAATAAATAAATAAATAAATCTGAAGACAATTCCGTGGTCATGTGGCCAACATGACTATACGCCAAAGCCAGTGGTGGGATTCAATATGTGAACAACCGGTTCTCTGTGTGGATGCCGCTTCCGGAAGTCCATTCTGGGCCTGGGCAACAAAAAATTAGCTACCAGTTCTGCTGAAGTGGTGCAAACCGGCTGAATCCCACCACTGGCCAAAGTGCACAGAACGATGTAACTTTACCATTGAATTAGTACCTATTTATCTACTCTCATTTGCATGCTTTCGAACTGCTAGAGGGGCAAGTAATGGGAGCTCACCCTGTCGCACGGCACTTGGGTCTTGAACCTGGGCTGTCCGCTTTTCAACTCATAAACTCAGATCTTTAACCACCTACCCATCATGCCCCCTATTTTTCAATATCTGTGGCAATGAAACAAACTTTGCAGAATACTGTCATAAAAGACCTATCAACTTCGGTCTTTAATTCTGAGCTTTTGCTTCATTTATTTCAAAATCCAGAACTAGGTTGATTGTTGTGTGCAGAGTTTAATCCTTTATATTTGGACCTTGAATAAAAATAGAACAGCCGAGACTAATGTGAAGACAGGATTTGTTTTAACTATAATCCTAATAATCGAACATTATGGTAAGAAGGGAAAATCAGATATATTTCATGTTTGGAAATATTGACACCAAATATGGACAAGAAGATTGGCCTACAATAATACTTGCCTATTGCCTAATGCCAATATTCATTCTAGATGTTTTGCTTCCATTTAGATTTAACCCTTACCCCAATCCTTTTCGCTATTAGGTACAATGATAGCTAAGCATGCATAATTTGCACAGGAAAACAAGACTATATAGGTGGATCAATTAGTGCATTGTTTGAGCTTGTTTGAAGTCATTGTGCACTCAAGAACACTTTACAAAATTATCTACTATAGAGAATAATGGATATGGAGGAGGGGAAAAGGTAGGTTCTGAAAGAATTAAAGTATTAATG
>NW_015428245.1:0-1213 GCF_001527695.2 Protobothrops mucrosquamatus | reverse complement strand
CTCTGGAACGAACTACCCCCCGAGATCCGGATGATTCCGGATCTCCTCACTTTCCGCCGCGCCCTCAAGACATGGCTTTTCCAGCAAGCGGGCCTGACCTAGGGAGGATTTTAGTTAGGGACGATTTTTAATATAATTTTAATTACGACACAGCTACCAATATTTGGCTTTTAATTTGGTCTTAGAGGGGTTTTTTATTCCGGTATTTATTTATTGTATTGTTACTTGTTTTTAATATGCTGTGCACCGCCCTGAGTCCTTCGGGAGAAGGGCGGTATATAAATCAAATTAATAAATAAATAAATAAATAAATAAAGTCACCCTTTCCTAAGGCAAGATTAGTGTTAGGAGTGTTTAGTTAATCTGAGGGCTGTAGATGTGAGAGGTCTTTGGTGCTCTCTGAACTTCGTTGTTTTCTTGCAAACGTTTCATTACCCAAACTCGGTAACATCATCAGTGCATTGTAGTGCACAATGCACAGTGATTGTAGAGGTGCTTAACAGAATCTCAACCAAGAGGATATGGTTATTTAGCCCATCTACCTTTCCACTGGCACATTCAAAGGAATCCCTCAAATTACTGTCAGCCAAATTTGCTGCATCCCCACACAGCAAAACTGTCACAACACATACGTTCGCAAAGCATGTTCTCCAATTTGATGCCCTCCCAAAGTGCTGACCTACAATTCTTGCCGTTGTCAGACTCAGCCTGAGAACCACAACTGGTGTACCAGATGAAGCTGTGTAAAGGCCTTCCTAGCCCCATCTACCATCTGCTTTTCAAACAGGAGACCAAGAAGTCCCCAAATTGTGCATCCCATCCCTTATGTGGGGAAATTCCACTTCATCCAAGCTCAAGGGTGGAATATTCCCTGATTTGGACAGTCCAAACAATCCAAGCTACTCAATCTTGGTAGGATTGAGTAGGATCCAAACTCATCAGCTTCCAGACACTGGGACAGAACCTCGACAGAGCCAGCCCAGAGTCAAAAGATATAATTGGGTAACATGAGCTGTGGTGGCACAGTGGTTAAAATGCAGTACTGCAGGCTACTTCTCTTGACTGCCGGCTGCTTGCAGTTTGACAGTTCGATTCTCACCGGCTCAAAGTTGACTCGGCCTTCCATCCTTCCGAGGTCGGTAAAATGAGGACCCAGATTGTTGGAGGCAATATGCTGACTCTGTAAACCACTTAGAGAGGGCTGTAAAGCATT
>NW_015428244.1:0-1213 GCF_001527695.2 Protobothrops mucrosquamatus | reverse complement strand
GAGAAGGAAGGAAGGAAGGAAGGAAGGAAGGAAGGAAGGAAGGAAGGAAGGAAGGAAGGAAGGAAGGAAGGAAGGAAGGAAGGAAGGAATAGGGAAGGAAGGAATAGAGAAATGTTATCAAATCCTTCCCAAGAACCTGGGAGAGGCAGATATTATTGCTATTATTATAGTTGTTTGGGAAGGAAGGAAGGAAGGAAGGAAGGAAGGAAGGAAGGAAGGAAGGAAGGAAGGAAGGAAGGAAGGAAGGAAGGAAGGAAGGAATAGAGGAATATTATCAAATCCTTCCCAAGAACCTGGGAGAGGAAGATATTATTGCTATTATTATAGTTGGTTGGGAAGGAAGGGAGGGAGGCTTGCTCTATTTATCCGTTCTTTCTTCCTTTATTTCATGTTGAGTTTTAAAAAATTATTTTGCCTTTTATTTGAGGCCGGGCTGTATAACAAAATAGCTCTCTAAAAATCAGGCTGCTCTTTGTAGATGCCTCTTCTGCTAGTGTGGCAATCCCAAGGAAAGCCGTGTAAATTCTCTCCTTGCGAGAGTCGAGAGTCGGTATCTTTCATTTCTTAAAAAGACTGTTTGCTTTGGAAACAAACGGGGCGAGCAGGAAGAGTGCCCGGCCACCTCTGTAGGCTGTAGTGTTTACATTTGTTTGGATGGTGCCACCAATTCCCTTCCTTCTCCCTACCCCAACAGTGCAACCCTCTTATTTTCTTAGCTTTTAAATTTTTTCTTCCAATTCTTTCGTTCTAGTTCATCAAACAAGCTGGCTTTCTTGATCCAATGGAGATGGTTCCCAAGCCAGTTCGTTCTTCCTCTCTTTTTAAAAACCATTATTATTATTAAATGGCTTTCTTCTTCCTCAAATGGATTTTTTTTTAAAAAAAAATATCACTGGCTATCAGACCTGAAGAACTGGCACCTTTGCTGTCACTTTGATCCTAACCTCTCCAGTAAAACTCTTGAGGGAAAGTAACAAAAATGTGGTTCATAAAATGTATCTACATCAAAGGAGAACCCGTCCATCAGCAAGACATTGCTGTATAAAGGTATTAATGATGCCCTAACTTCTATCAATTAATATTCATCCTTAACGTTTCTGCTTTCCTCCCTTTTCCCCATACATTTTTATAACATCATTTCCCCACACTTGCTAAACGTGTGTTTCACAGACAGCCGTGAGTCCATTTTTCATATTTTTCTCTTCTTGACATC
>NW_015428242.1:0-1213 GCF_001527695.2 Protobothrops mucrosquamatus | reverse complement strand
TTGGGAAGATCAATATCATCCTTTCAGTAGGATAAGAGGAATATTTGATTCTCTGGTTCCATCTTATCATTCCCCAGAAGAAATTTTTATTGTGAAAGTAATTAATCATTTTAAACAAGTTGTGGTAAGCAGAATCACAGTGGGAAAACTGATCTCCCTTCTCCCTCTCCCTCTTTGTCCCTCTTTTTCTCTCCTATTTCTTTGAAGATGCTACTTCTACTGGGTCATTACCTTGAGTTCTTTTATGGACTGAGGAACCATGAGAAGAACATTGGAATCACAAGGAAAATAATAATAATGGATTGTCTGGTTCATACCTGGTGAGGTAGCAAACTCATTAATTTATTTATATTAGAATTATCCCTCATCTTTTCCCCAGAAGCTTAAGGCAGCTTATATTAATGTCTTTATTAAATAATATAGGTACTCCTTGGGTTATACAGATATTGGGACTGGAATTTCTGTTGCTAAGTGATACAATCATGTGTGATGTCCTTTGACCACATTGTTAGTGATAGCAATCTCAGCAGGTCTGTTGTTGTCATTAAGCAAGGACTATGTGTGTTGTTAAATGAAGAATTCATGTAATTATAATGTGGGAAGAAACCCTGAAACCATATCAAAGACAAGCATGAGGGTCAGCAAGTGATATAGGTGGATTGTATGAAGTTGGGTGGACAAGTGCCATGGATGGGTGTTATAGGATGCAGGTGGGGGATGTTGTGGGTGAGTGTTATGGGGTATGTGTGTGGGTAGATTACATCATGTTATCTAGTAATGATATGCCTGCAAGCAAACAACCAAATTCAGGCCTTTGCGGCCTCTGACCCGGCGCAGATCTCAATTGGCTCCCTGGTTTACCGGGGAGCTGAGAGAGATGAAGCGCCGGAAAAGACGCCTGGAGAGCAGTTGGAGGAGGAGCCGAACCGAATTCGACCGAACACAGGCAAGGATACAGGTTAGATCCTACCTAGTGGCGATGAGGGTGGCGAGGTCTAACTAACTACTCCACCCTCATCAGATAATCGCCCGGCCACCCTCTTCAGGGTGACCCGCTCTCTCCTTCAGTTGAGGGGAGGGGGGGACTCCCTGGAGGGGAGGGCCGAGGACTTTGCTCAATATCTGCATGACAAAGTCGCTCGGATTCGAGAAGGTCTTGACTCTGACTGGGTGGCCCCGGGGGAGGAGACAGGAGCAAGTCTTGAGACTGTTA
>NW_015428241.1:0-1213 GCF_001527695.2 Protobothrops mucrosquamatus | reverse complement strand
ATTCTGGTAAGAGAACATACATGAAATGTTTCACTTTTGAACTTGAACATTTGCAGCTGGGCAGCTTGAGAATGCTGAAAGCTCCAAATAATTTTAAAAGCCTAATATTTTAAAGTGTGCAACTTTACAGGGGCAGGAGAATCTGCCTTTAACATTTATTCTAAAATAGACCACATTATTTTAGAGATTGGGAAATGCTGTGGATATAATTTTCTTGGACTTCAGTAAGGCATTTGATAAAGTAGATCACAACCTACTACTTATACTCGTATAGGGTTTCCTGCCTGAGCAGGGGGTTGGACTAGATGACCTCCAAGGTCCCTTCCAACTTTATTATATATTATTAAATGCAAGAGTGAAATCTTTCTAGCAGATGAACTTAAAACATTCCCTCCTGCTAACTTTGGGCTGTTCTTAAGAGTACACAGAGAGAAAGAGGACAACAAACAAACGAACAAACAAACACATTTTTCTTCACTCTGTTTGTTGGCCAGACAAACAGAGTGAGGTATTTCCTTTTTGTGGCTTATTTTAAGCAAACTTTCTAGCAAAATTTAAAATTCTTTTCTCTTTGGATTTTAAACAGTTAATAGTCACATTTACCCCACACACAAAGACTTTGACAAACATGTATACACAAAGACAAGGAAAACAGAGAAAGAAACAGAAGTCTTAGTTTTACACATTCTAGTCATTCCCACCTTTAGTTTCAGATAGCTCAAATTAGGGAAGGCAAACATTTTAAACAAACCACGTGGTTGCACAGAGAGAGAGAGAGAGAGAGAAAGAAAGAGAGAGCTAAAGAGAATCACTATCTTATTTTCCCTTTTAAGTACCTTTATTTAGCCAAATTGGTTTCCCAGTTTCATCCTTCAGCAAAGCCCACTCATTACAAATTTTCCTAGCTCGTTTCTTCCAGGACTGGCACTCAGCCTCTCATCCCACACCACGAGCAAATCTCTAATTGGTTTCCTAATTTCAACCCTCGAACTGCAGCTACCATGTTCCCCTTCAGATGTGGGGTCCAAAAACTTGCTCAGTCGGGTTTCCTTTTCTCTCAGCAGCACTTCCCAGCCGCTCTTAGCGACAACAAACCTGCCGCCCCGCCTCAGTTTTTGGGCACTAAAAAAAATTGCCCAGGAAGGACTCCGGTCCCTACACGGAGTAAGTGGCCCTTCCTGTTTAGGGACTCCCCCTTGGTTTTGCGGACCTC
>NW_015428240.1:0-1213 GCF_001527695.2 Protobothrops mucrosquamatus | reverse complement strand
GGAGAAGGAGAAGAAGGAGAAGAAAGAGAAGAAGAAGAAGAAGAAGAAGAAGAAGAAGAAGAAGAAGAAGAAGAAGAAGAAGAAGAAGAAGAAGAAGAAGAAGAAGAAGAAGAAGAAGAAGAAGAAGAAGAAGAAGAAGAAGAAGAAGAAGAAGAAGAAGAAGAAGAAGAAGAAGAAGAAGAAGAAGAAGAAGAAGAAGAATCTCATAACTAGTGGTTTTCAAACCATGTTCCAAGGGAGCCTGATGTTCTTCCAAGACAGCAACAATTGCACACAATCTGTCTTGGGATTTGTGAGGAAGAGAATGCATGTGTACTGGGCATATGGTCAAGTGAATTTACTGCCATTATAGGATGATGACAAGGATCCAGAGTTTGGCTAGTGCTCTGCCTTGACTTAAACCCCTTATAGTTTAAAACCCAAGAATTCCTCTTGTATTGCAGATGTGGAAGAGTCCTTTGAGAAGCAAGTTCCAATAAAAAAGAGTTTTCTGAAAGGAAGGCTTCAAAAACATGCCTTCCCTTAGTAAGCTCCCCGCCTTACTAATCAAGACTTCATCTTTCTCCTTTTTTGGATAAAAACGATGAGAGAAAAAAAGTAGTGGGAAAACATGTGAGAGGCATAATTAGGGGATGATAAAGCAGCATTCCATAAATTAAGCAAGAGGATTGCACAACCAAAATCTTGTCTCAAAGCAGATTCCGTGTGTGACTTTCCTAGAGTCAAAGGCAAGAGATAGCATGTAATTGACTGCTATGATTTAAGATAAACAAAACCATCTACATGAAAAGTGAAGAAAAACAATGAAATAACCTACATCCATTTTTGGGGGAGGAACATTAGATGTTCATGGTTGGCATTATTGGGTTGGCCTTCTCTGGGTGAGTTAGACATTCTCCCAAATTAAAATGGCCACAGGTCTACCATATCTAGTATCTGGTTGCGAAAAATATTATATTTCACATACAGTTAGCACAACTTAGTTCTAGAGGTACGGTACTTGCAAAAAATTGCCTCTTAGATACTCAGGCTTCAGCCACATGGGACTTTATAGGTGATGACCAGCATCTTGAATTGCACATGGAAACGTACGCCAGCCAATGAAGTTCTTACAGCAGGAGTGTAATTTTTCAGTAGCTGGCTATCAGATACATATATAGGATTTTAAATCAATTCTTGTTCATAACAATAAGTTTCAGAGATCCAATTTGCA
>NW_015428239.1:0-1213 GCF_001527695.2 Protobothrops mucrosquamatus | reverse complement strand
GGGGAGGGCCTTCTCTGTGGGAGCCCCCACCCTCTGGAACGAACTGCCCCCAGAGATCAGGGTGATCCCTGATCTCCCTTCCTTCCGCCGCGCCCTCAAGACGTGGCTGTTCCAACTAGCGGGACTGGCCTGAGGGATTTTAAAGGGGGTTTTAATTACTTTTAAATTGGACATATTTAAATATTTCGTTTTAATCAAACTTTAATTAAGTATGTATATATGTTAGTATTTTATTCAATTGTCAGCCGCCCTGAGTCCGTAAGGAGAAGGGCGGGATATAAATGCAATAAATAAATAAATAAATAAATAAAATCAGTTATGGTATGCAAGGTTATGTGGTAGAAAATTCTTCCTGATTTACTTTTCATAGAGGCTTCTCATTACCAACTCACTTGTGGTTAAGGGGAATTGCTGATATATATGTTCCACTCAGCTGATACATTTTTATGAGAATTCAGCATGTGGCTTGTAGAGGTTTTACACCCAGGCAAATCATGATGAAACTGGCAGAGTTGTAGGTAGGACTTTAAAGGTTAAAATCAATATCTTGGACTGAGCCTGGAAAACAAATAGCAACCATTGGGAACTGTTTATTATCAGGGTAATGGTATTTTACAGTACTTTGGCCAGTTACCAGCCAACTCTAACAAACACTTCTTGACAATCTTTACATCTAGCCTTATGCTGAGAACTCGGTTATAGTCTGAAATAATGAACTAACAGAATTACTTATTTTGCAGATTTATATCCACGTCACCTGCTTGTTTAAATTGGCATTACCCTATAATTTTGCTAAATGTATGACATACCTGCAGTCATTATTATCTTTCTGTACGACTGGATTATAAAAGGAAATGAGATCATAAAAGCCAGTTTGTAAATTGCTTCAGTTCTTTAAATGTGGTTATCCATCTCTGCCTCCTCATGTTCTGATTCTGATACATCACACAGTGGGTGCCATGATTTAGCAATAGAATTAAAGGATTGCAATGCAGGCTTGAGAATGATGTCTCCCCCCCCCCCTTCCTACCCAATAGATTCCCAGAGGCTTTATACATTTTAGACATCAAAGGAAGATGAATTCCTTCCATATTCACAGAGACCTGTGTTTAAAGGCCAGGAGAGAGCGTTATCAAGTCTAATCTGACCTCTTCTGAAAACAAACCATGGAATTTTACCTTATGTTCCTAGCAGCCATCCTGCAGAACAAAGC
>NW_015428238.1:0-1213 GCF_001527695.2 Protobothrops mucrosquamatus | reverse complement strand
CTGGAAGTTTTTAAGAAGAGACTGGACAGCCATTTATCCGAAATGGTATAGGGTTTCCTGCCTGAGCAGGGGGTTGGACTAGATGACCTCCAAGGTCCCTTCCAACTTTATTATTATTATTATTATTATTATTATTATTATTATTATTATTATTATTATTATTATTATTATTATTATTATTATTATTATTATTATTATTTTCTCAAGCTTGGTGAGCATAAATCCTTCCCAGGCCACCAAATTCTCCACCTTCATCTCCATCCCCAAGTTGGATTCACCTAAAGTTGCTTTCAGCCTAATATATTCCACAAGAGCAGGGGTAGTCAACCTTGGCTCTTTTATGACTCGTGGACTTCAACTCCCAGAATTCCTGAGCCAGCTGTGCTGGCTCAGGAATTCTGGGAGTTGAAGTCCACGAGTCATAAAAGAGCCAAGGTTGACTACCCCTGCCCAAGAGGTTCCTCTGCTCTTCTTTCTTTTCTTCTCTTCCGGCAAATCTATTCAGCTTTCATCAGTATATCTCCTTCTTGATGCGTTGAAGCTCCAGCATCTTCAGGTCCCAGATGTTTCTTGAAGCTGTTGTCCCCAAAGACCAAGAATGTGCCAAGTTAAGAAAGGCAGCTTCCGCGTTTTTCCCACTGATTCTCATCCTTTGGCATCATCTGGTTTGGAGTATTGATTTCTTTTGTGTGTCCCAACAGGTTTGCATAAACATCAAACCAGCTTTGACAAATGAAAGGTGGATGAGAGACCTGGACGAAGAAACCTGAGGTTCATCAGTACAAGATCGTAAGTCTACCCAGTAAAACCTTGCTTTCATTTATCAAAGGAGAGAACAAAGAAGGCTGCCCTTATCATTGATATGATTTATATCCTACCAACAAAAGAAAGCCAACTTTTCGGTATATGTGTATGTGTGTTGCTGCTTTTTAATACTTCGTTCTATATTTTTTATAACAAGAGAGGGAGGGAGGGGGAAAAGAATTCCATGCATCCTGGGAGAAAGTAAACAATGATTTATGTCCTATGAAGCAAATAAAGAAAAGCAACTTTTTGTATGTAGGTCTATAGTTTTGTATCGGGAGGGAGAGGAGAAGGGAAAGGGAGAGGGGAGAGGGGAGAGGGTGGGGGGAAGGAAGGAAGGAAGGAAGGAAGGGAAGGAACAAAGGAAGGAAGGAAGGAAGGGAGGGAGGGAGGGAGAGAGGAAGGAAGG
>NW_015428237.1:0-1213 GCF_001527695.2 Protobothrops mucrosquamatus | reverse complement strand
CTGCTCCATGAAAAGTAGATAGCCTTTGAGAACCACGTTATTTCTATTTGGGGGTCAGTCTGGGTCATCAGTTGTAGTTTTCACAGAGTAGTTGAGATCTTGCAGCTTCAGGGTTGATTTGCAATCCTTATTTAGTGATTGAAGAAGAAGGATAGATTGAATCCTGCATGGATGCATCTCCTTACCTACAGATAGTCCTTGACTTACGACCACAATTGAGCCCAAAATTTCTGTCGCTAAGTGAGACATTTTTGCTAAGTGAGTTTTGCAACCTTTCTCGCCACAGTGGTTAAGTGACTCACTGCAAGTTTTCAAATTAGTAACCTGGTTGTTAAGTGAATCTGGCTTCCCGATTGACGTTGCTTGTCAGATGGTCGCAAAAGGGGATCACATGACCTCCTCCCCTCTGGGGACACTGCAGTTGTCATAAATATGAACCAGTTGCCATGCATCTGAACTTTGATCACGTGGAGATGCTACAGTGGTCATAAGTGTGGGAAAACGTTCATGTCATGTTTTTCAGTACTCTTGTAACTTTGAGCTAAATGGACTGTTGTAAGTTGAGGACTACCAGTATTTATTCATTCCTGGAGAATCTCCTGTCAAGCTATGGGTTTTTCAGTTACAAACATGTTAATTCATTGTTGATTTTGCAAGTATCTTTCTTTGTTGTTCTTTTAAAGATTTGGGCACCTTGGCTTATCACGTATTACTGGACAAATGTCAAAAGTGAAAAATAGAATAAATAAATAGCAAAAATAGGGACACCCTTCAGTTATACTCCTGCACCCTTTTAGGATCACAAAACACATGTTAGGACCACAGTTATAAAAATTGCTGTATTTTTTCATGTAGATCCTAGGGGATGTGACATTTAGGTATTTTAAGCATTTTTAGATCCTTTCTGAATTACCAAATATATATTCACAAATAAAGTGAGAATTTTAGGAGCCAAAATGCACCCCCCCCCAAATTAGATTCTGTGTTGCTACAGCTAAAACAATCCTATTCTGCTATAAATTTGGTTTAAGCAAGACACCACTTTTTCCTTAATTATTTATGTCAAGGTAGGAAAGAGTTAAGACGTTCTACACTAGATACGTTCAACTTTGGGGAGCATGTGTGAAGAAGAAAAGGCTATTTCTTTTTTTTTTTTATTGAAAATTTTTAAAATTTTTACAATATAACTCCCCACCTCCCTCATACCCCACCC
>NW_015428236.1:0-1213 GCF_001527695.2 Protobothrops mucrosquamatus | reverse complement strand
GAAAGAGTACCGGTAATCCCTGACGTACGGCCGTAATGAAGCCTGCCCATCGTGGTCGTAAGTTACGACGGTCACATATTTTACGATGTTTTTGATCTGGCAGTCCTTAAGCAGACGTTGCAGCTGTGGAGCGAACCCCCTCCTTCCATGCAGGTGTGATTTTGCCCAAAACTGGAAGTGCCACTACCCTTCCTATAGGGGCCTGACTACAGGCAGTCCTCGACTTAACGACCACAGTTGAACCCAAAATTTCCATTGCTAAGCGAGACGTCGGTTGAGCCAGCTTTGCCCCATTTTACAATTGGCCCAGTTGTCAAGAGCATCACTGCAAACATGAAGTCACTAACACGGTCGTTAAGCGAATCTGGCTTCCTTCCCCTTTGACTTTGCTTGTCAGAAGGTCATTAAAGGGGATTGCTGCAACCGTCGTAAATACGAGTCAGTTGCCAAAAGTCTGGATTTTGATCGGGGATGCTGCAACGGTCGTGTGAAAAACAAGTTTTTTTTTTCCAGTGCCGTTGTAACTTCGAACAAGTCACTCAGTGAACGGTTGTAAGTCAAGGACTGCGTGTAGAGGGGCCTCTTGATCTCCAGTCCTCAGCACCCCAAATAGCAGTCAAGGAGCTCTTATTGTCTGGTCAAATAATCTATTTTGGAGATTGTATTTACTTGGTTTCGCTGGCTGTTTTTGCGTTGGTCTCTGAATGAATGAATGATGAATGAATGAATGAATGGACCTTTATTATCAAAGTATAACATGTATACAGTGAGATTGGCTGAGCCTCCCTCCGTGCCTTCCCCACCACAACTCACAGTGACTACAAACCCCCAACTTATTAACATCCTGTGAGCTAATTGCACAGCACGCCTGCCTCACGGGTCTGTCATGCATGAAATTATTATGTCCTATTCAAAAGCCTGACAGCCCATGGATAATAAAAACTGTTCCTGAACTTGGGACATCCTCCACCAGCCCCCTGCTTAACTCATCCCCTGGTCTCTTTCAGTGGCAGAACTACTATCAAGACAGAGACCGATACTACAGGAATTACTACGGATACCAGGGGTATCGGTGAAACCCCGTTAGCCGCCTCCACCCTTCAGCCAAGCAGCCAGGCTCGACAAAGAGGGAGATTGGGGGGGGGGGAGAGAGGGAGGGAAACAACGTCCGCCACTTCTCCAGAAGCAAGCAATGGAAACGGGGGCGGGGGGG
>NW_015428235.1:0-1213 GCF_001527695.2 Protobothrops mucrosquamatus | reverse complement strand
GCCCTTTTGCTTTTGCTCCCGAGCCGGCATTTTTTAAAAGGGCTTGACTCCAGCCTGGGATTCGGAGCGGGAGACGGCGCCGCTGCTGCTGCCGCCCGCGCTGCTGTGGACTTACAATATCCCAGCAAAAGACTTTGCAAAAGACCACCCCGCCAAGGGGGAAAGGCGCGCAGTTGGGCACCGTCTGCCTTCGGCGTCTTTTTAAATGGTGCTCGAATATTGTAAGTCCATAAAGAACTGGGGAAAAATATTGACTCGAGTATAAGCCGAGAGGGGCATTTTTCAGCTCAAAAAATGGGCTGAAAAACTCGGCTTATACTCGAGTATATACGGTATCTCTGTTCCTTGTTTTGTTTTTGTTTTGCAACCATCTTCACCATTAGCAGAGTTTAGATTGAATTTCATTTACTTAGAGTAAGTCCAAATTTCCAGCAGTATAAATTGAATTGTAAAGAAAGAAGTTTCCAGGCATTGACTTTGGATTAATTCTTCCCTGCAGATATGCAGAAAGATTTATTCTATATTGTAAATATAAAATATGAGGCTGTTTGTACCTCTTCCCACCTCTTCCAGGTGTCTTATACACATTATTTGTTTCATTCTTATTCTTCTACCTTTCACAGTAGTGGTTAAATTGTCAATACAGAAAGTCTAATTTCTCAAGCCTTATTTGTCAAGCCACTCAGTATTCTGCTTGGCCAGCTGCAAAGCTGTGGACAGAATGACACTGACATTTTCAAAAGAGAAAAATAAAGACCAGATAGATGGAATATTTTAATTTCTTTCTCAAATGATATAGCAACATTTTTCTTCTGTTCTTTTTCCCAGATAATGTACAGTGGGAACAGAAAACCTAGTACCCTTCTGATACCTTGAATTATATTATGACTCCCATATACCTCAACTAGCATAGGTTAATAGTCATTCTGAAATTTGCAGTCTAAAATATATATATGGTACTTTGCTAGAGTATACACACAAAATAATAATAATAATAATAATAATAATAATAATAATAATAATAATAATAATAATAATAATAATAATAATAATAATAATAATAATAATAATAATAATAATATAGTTGGAAGGGACCTTGGAGGTCATCTAGTCCAACCCCCTGCTCAGGCAGGAAACCCTATACCATTTCAGACAAATGGCTGTCCAGTCTCTTCTTAAAAACTTCCAGTGTTGGAGCATTCACCGCTTCTGG
>NW_015428234.1:0-1213 GCF_001527695.2 Protobothrops mucrosquamatus | reverse complement strand
AGGTAGGGATGATTTTAAGAAAATTTTAATTGACACACAGCTTCCAATATTTGGCTTTTAATTTGGTTTTATGGGGGTTTTTTGTTTTTTGATGTATTTTGTTTGTATCTGTTTTAATATGCTGTGCACCGCCCTGAGTCCTACGGGAGAAGGGCGGTATATAAATTAAATTATTAAATTAAATTAAATTAAATTAAATAATGACTATCCAGATAACTCTTGCAGACCCGCAGAGAAATGAGAAGTGAAGTGGCTGTTTTAGCAACTGTTTGTTAGTTACCATATCTAACTGACTCCTTCTGTGCATTTAAGATAGGGAGTGTCTCCCAAATCTAGCAGATTTTAAAAATACTATCAAAGCTAGCAGCCATCACTATACCTTTTGGTTATTCCATAAGTTGAATTAGTATATTTTAAAACCTTTTAAATAACATGGGGAATGGAAGTAAAACCTTCATGAAATGAAGGACTTGGCATTATGACACGTGTTTTTTAAATTCAGCGATTGACAAACTTTCTCTTCATTCCATGAAAAGGAGGCCATATTTTTCCACGTAATACATTCTTATAGAAGTTTCAGCATGTGATTGGGGTGTTTGTTTAAAGTAGATAATTCTATTCTTCCATATTGTGAAATGGGTGACTTGTTCCACCCAGATTGTGTAACAAGCTAATGTACCATCTGGAAATACTTTGTCAAAGCATATTCCTTTTGAAACGCAAACACCATCTTTTATCTGAACTGCCAGAAAAGCTTTGTCCACCGGTTGAGATTTTTGAGCTTTGGATTAATGGGAGTTGTGTCTTTAAGTTGCCTTTTGACAGTTCATCCAGCAAAAAGTAGTTTCATATAATGAAATGGGTTTTTCAACCCTACTTAAAAATCATGCATATTATGGTCAGAAAACTGGTGTTACATCATGTAGAGATAAATAAACTGTAGAAATCTTTTCTAAGGTTTATCTTAGAAAAGCACAAAAGTGTAAATGTTCATGTAGTCAGCAAATTGAAGCGCGACAGATCTGTGTCAGGTGAAAGCCAACACTTCCTGTAAACTTCATGAAATTCACTTGAGTTCAGACCTTGACTCAATGAATAAATTAATCACTGTGCATTACAGTATTGTAAGATGACCTGGGAAAGCCTATCCTCAAGGGCAACAGGGGAAGTTAAAAATGAAAGAATTAAATAAATTATTATAAAATGTATAATA
>NW_015428233.1:0-1213 GCF_001527695.2 Protobothrops mucrosquamatus | reverse complement strand
CAGCGTCAATCTTGCTCTTAAGAGCAAATGGTACCCTCCTAGGCTTAACCCTGATGGGCTGTACCGTTGGATCCAACTTAAGTGAAACAGGAGGTCCTGTGTAGGACCCTAGTTCAGAACTGAACACATCTGCAAACTCCTTGCATACGTCTGCAAGGGTCTGTGTTTGCAATTTATTTAGCCCTGTTACCTGAATTCCTAAGGCCTCAAACCAATCGAGTACAATGAGACTCGTTCGCTCACCCCCCACAACCAACACGTCTAGGGGGCCTGCAAAATTCTTGTACTGTACCTTAAGGGTGGCCTCCCCCTTAACGCACACTTGAGAATTTTGGAAATCCGTAAGGATTACATTAGAGGGCCTTAACGAAACTCTCTGGCCACTGCTGCTACAGATTTTGTGAAATGTGTTGAGGGAGATTATGGATAGGGCAGACCCCGTGTCAAGTTCCATCGATAATGGAATTCCCTGCAATTTCACTTTAAGTGTTAGTTTCTTTTTAAGGGGTTTGTGTGTGCCTATTCTTAAAATGTTCCGACGTGTTGCACAGAACCCCACCCTGTTTTGGCTGGGCACCCTGGTACCTTTCAGCTTCAATTCTTCCTTCGGTTGTACCTTCTGTCGACCCAGGCAGACCGCAGCGATGTGGCCCTTCTTTCCGCACGCTCGGCAAATGGCGGAACGGAACCGACATTCCGTTCGCTTGTGGCGTCCACCGCATCCGAGGCAACGAAGCTCAGCTGGGCCCTTGTCCTGACGATCTTTGGACCTCCTCCCAGCTGCTTGGTAAAGCTTGTCCACCTCTTCTTCAGGATCTTCGTCCGAATCCTCGCGCACATCTTCCTTGTGAATAGTGGCAGTCTCTGGAACGTTTCGCTTAGGCCGCATGTTCTTGACCGCCCCACCTGCAGCTTCTTCAGCCGAAACCTCTCGCAGAGCATCTTGGAAGGAGACATCTTCCCTGGCGAACAGTCTCTGCTGTAATTCTGTGTTCCTCAGTCCGCACACAAAATGATCGCGCAGTCTTTCCTCTAAGTCCTTGAAGTCGCACGGTTTAGCTGCTCTTCTCAAGGCCGCAACGTAATCTTTTGCTGATTCTCCAACTCGCTGATCTCTCTGTTGAAATGTGTGCCTCCAAGCCATGACAGATTGCTTGGGCTGGAAGTGTTCCTTTAAAGTTTTCTTCAGGTCGGAGTATGATACCGTTTCCAG
>NW_015428231.1:0-1213 GCF_001527695.2 Protobothrops mucrosquamatus | reverse complement strand
GCTGCTAATGCAAAATTGGCCAGGCTTTCTGCCCGTCTCATTTCTCTTTTTCCTCTTCCTTTTTATGTTTGCACCAACAGGAAAGAAAAGGAAGATAACATCTTAATTTAAAAAAAAAAGATTTAATTTAATTAGTATATTTTCGGTTATATCTTACCTCATCCCTAAGGCTGAGGAATAGTAGCTATTGACTCAGCCTCCCATCCTTCCAAGGTTGGTAAAATGAGGACCCAGATTATTGGGAGCTGTGTGCCAATAATGTTTACATTGTAAACCACCCGGAGCGTGCTCTAAATCAGTGGTTCTTAACCTTTTTGAAAGAATCGCCCCCTTGAGCCAATGAGGAAGTTGTCATCGCCCCCCTCCCCCAACATACCCTCTCAATCACAACATAGGAAATAATTCTTCAATTTATGCAAACAATTTTTTTGTTTTCTTTAAAATTGTCATCAGGACATATCGATGCAAATAGTTTATTTCCAGTCTTTTTCCCATATCTCAACTGTGTGAAAAAAGTTTGGTGCCACCCGTCACTTTATTCCCAAACTTCGTGATACATGTATTTCATTATTATTTTATTTATTCAAGACACTTAAATGGAATGACCACTGAAAACAAAATTCAATTGCAAGAAAGTGAAATGCCCGAAAAGAAAAACAGTAACATTTAATGATTGAATTACAAGTGAAATTTAAGATGCAAAAAGAAATATAAAAAGGGCATAAGAACAAACCGCAATGCAGGAACTAAGGATTTCAAGACGAAAACTCTGAAACTAAATTAAGATTCGAGGAGAGTATATGTAGTCACACACACTGTAAAAGGATTAAAAAGACACAAAGAAAATATAATATTGAACTGGAGTGGACGCTAAAAAAGTACAATACAAAGAGACACACAAAACAGCATGCAATGTTTCGAAAGAAGCGCTCCCCCCTCCATCACTGCCCATTCTGGCCAATGGCGCGCCATTGTATGGGTAGAGCAGGGGTAGGCAACCCAAAACACTCAAAGAGCCACTTGGACCCGTTTCCCACCGAAAACAAAACACTGGGAGCCGCAAAACCCTTTTGACATCTAAAATGAAGATAACACTGCATATATCCTTTTTTACCTTTAATATATATATATATCTTCAGTGTTATCTTCAGTTTAGATGTCTGTCTGTCTCTCTCTCTCTCTCTCTCTCTCTCTCTCTCTCTCTCTCTCTCTC
>NW_015428230.1:0-1213 GCF_001527695.2 Protobothrops mucrosquamatus | reverse complement strand
CCATCAAGCGGGATTGGCCTAGGGGGGGATTTTATAGGGATTTTAAAGGGATTTTATAATTTTAAATCTAATACAGGTCATTTAATATATATTTTAATTTGGCTTTTAGATATTTATTGTATTGTACTGTTTTTATTTACCTGTAAGCCGCCCTGAGTCCCTCGGGAGAAGGGCAGGGTATAAATGGGAATAATAAATATGAATTTCTGGGAAATCCAGAAAATTGCATTCTTCCTTGAGACTATGATAACCTGATTATTCCAGAGGTGGTTCTGAGTTTTCCCAAAGTGAATAAAAGCAATGGAGTAGATCATCAAGTTCTGGGCATTGACTATCCCTTACCCTTTGTAGTGCACCATTGACTGGAACACCATATTTGGCTGGAACACATTGAGCTCCTTCCTGTCTGGAACATTAACCTCTCAGAAGTTGGTGGACTGCCTTTGGAACAGCCATATCAGTGTGGTTCAGAAGAGGTATAGAATGTTACATACCCAGAATTTTAGAATTTGGACACCCCTATTATTCTGTGATAAAATATAAGAATGAACTTGATAAATCAGGAAAACAATTCACTTGGTACTCTATTTCCACTAAATGTCCATTGAAAAGACACAAAACAGGATATAATGGTATTTTCCTTCTTATTTATTTATCTGATTTATCAGATCAGCCTTTTATCTAGGTGATTGTATCAAAACTGGTTTTGTGGGGATAGCCCTCATTCTCACAATAATCACTCTGTGTAGTAGGTTGAGTGTAAACTCTAAACTTCCCATTAAGAAATGAAAATAATTTAGGAACGTAGTAATCTTTTTTTGGTGCAGCTGAATGGGTAACTATATTTTAAGGAAACATGCTCTTGCCTGAGAATTGTGATTGGTTCCACCTAGACACTAATCTAGGTGCTTAATCTTAATATATCTACCTTAATATATAGGTAACCTAGTAAACCATTTTGCTGCAAACATGCCTGGGAAATCTCAGCATTTGACAATTTAATTTTTCCATAATATTTCCCCAAAATTGTTGTGCTTAAAATGCAAATTTACACCAAGCTGTTCTTTTCCCCTTCTCTAGTAATTTCATTTTGATGTAAGTATCACTTGAACTTCTCCGCAAGCATGCCTAGTCTCCATATGCCCAGGGGAAGGAAATCAACAAAGGATTTGATAATTTGCATTGATGCTTTGTAGGGCATGGGACTGTGCCA
>NW_015428229.1:0-1213 GCF_001527695.2 Protobothrops mucrosquamatus | reverse complement strand
AAAGTGTAAGTTCCTGTGTCCTGAGAACTTTTAGGCAGGAAATATTGAACAAACTTTCTCACACATTTGGCAGTGCATTGCTACATTTGTGTTACAGTGTTACATTTGTGTTAAATAGACAGTCTCATATATTGGCATTACATTTCTACAATTATTTTTCTACAATTTTATAAAAGAATAACTTTTACTTCCTTCATCACTTAGTGACTGTTCTAAGTTATAATGGCACTGAAAAAAGTGCCCCCCCCGAGCCACAGCCGAGCAAGACACCCCCCCCCCTTTTGATTACCTCCATTTCAAAACTTCCCTTGGTCATCCTTTTTGACTTGTTAAATAACATCAGCCTGTTTCTAACTCACATTGTAGCGGATACAAAGAGCCATAAACAATAGTTAAAAGGGTATACATATCAAAAGGTAAAGAAAGGCAAAAGGTATACATATCAAAAGGTAAAGAAAGGCGAAGTAAATAGAGGAAGCAATAAACATTCCCCCCCTCCCTTCTGAGAGACATAGGATGGGGATGGATTTGAAGAATCATTTTATTTTTAAACATGTATTCCTACATACTAGAGGGGGGGGGGGAAGCAGAAAATGGCGGTAGTTTTAAATATGAGTTACAACCTGCGGGATCTTACTTCAAAATGCTAGAATTGTCTCCCAAGTAAAGGCGTATTTGTTTGAAATAGGATCTAGCTGTTCTTCGATTTTTACTGCCTCCATCCACGTGCTCAGATCAGTGTTCCTAGGATTCACAGCATTAGAAAGACTGTTGAAAAGTGCTGCAGAATTACAATGCGACTATTTAAAATACAGCCCTATACATATTTAGCATAACATTCTAACAATGCACTTAAAATTTCTTCACGAACTGGGGAGAAGGAACATATTTTTCAACTAAATGTGTAAAAGGAGAGTACATCATCTCCGCTCTCTTCGCAATACGGATACATCTTACAACTATCATACATCACCGACGGTGTCCCGAAAGGCCTATTTTGCTCAGAACGCGTTTCGATGAGCGCGGGACTATTACGGTGGCCGAAATAGGTCTCGCTCTTCCGGATTGGCGGCGGGAGAAGGATTATTATTTGCTAGCGGCATTGAAGCGGCGGGTGGTTTCAGCATGGCGGCCTCCATAGACGCTTGTGTTTCTGCTCCACGGGAGGGATGCTGGCCTGAAGGCTCAGGTGCCGAAAGCGGCTTTATTCGCG
>NW_015428228.1:0-1213 GCF_001527695.2 Protobothrops mucrosquamatus | reverse complement strand
GATCCCATAGGCGTCCCTTTAATTTGCTCGAACATGGTGCCTTGGAAGGTGAAGTAAGTTCTTAAACATACCTCCACCAACCTTATCAGGTCCTCAGTTCCAAGAGAGTCCTGCTGCTGCTCCGGGCACCTCTGGTTCAGGCAATCCCTCAGCGTTGTAACTGCGAGGTCTTGAGGGATGGAGGTGAAGAGAGAGACGACATCAAAGGACACCATCTCTTCATCCTCCTCCACCCTCAGGGTCTTAATCCGGCTCAGGAACTCCTCCGCCGACTTAACCGTGGTGGTGCTGTCACTGGTTAAATAACTGATGCGGTTGCTTAGCCACTTGGCTAGCTCCGAGGTGGGGGTGCCCCTGAATGCTACAATGGGGCGGAGGGGAACGCCCACCTTATGGATTTTAGGTAATCCATAAAATCTCGCTAACGCTGAGTCATTAGGGCGTATCCTCCTCAGAACGTCTTCCCCCAACCTCTTGCTTCGCTTCAGGCCGTCCAGCAATTTATTGATGTAATTTTTAAGCGTGGTCATGAGGTCTTTGTCGACCACCCTATATGCTGCTTTGTCCTGAAGTAGTTCAAGCGCCTTGTTTGTATATGCCACCCTGTCCATCAGGGATGCACCCAGGGACAGGGATGCACCCAGGGATCATATATTTAGTTTAATTATCAACATATATATATATAATTATCAACATATATATAATTATCAACATATATATATATCAACATATATATATATATCAACATATATATATATATAATTATCATACATATATATGATTAATGATATCTGTAAAAAGGAATGGAATGCAGAGAATCCACCTCAAGTGAGGACTATAACTGCCACTAACAGACAGAGCAACAGAGTTTGGTCAGCGCTAGAAACACCAAGACAGATAACAGAGGGAAAGGCACTGAGACAGTTAACAAAAGAGTCAAAATAAATGATAGAGTCAAACAGGATGCAAACACCATAAAAACGATTGAAATGCAGACCAACCAGACAAGACTGAGGACTTGCTCCAAGAACCGAGCGCAAGTACTAACGAACATTATTTAAATCATTCCTTTAACTGGCTTTTAACCCTGAAGATGTTGGGAGCTCCCAACGAAAGCTCAGTTTTCAATTAAAGTATTTTTACTTAAACCCTCCTGGTGATCGTAAATTAATTAGTTATTTATTTATATATATATATATATATATATATATAT
>NW_015428227.1:0-1213 GCF_001527695.2 Protobothrops mucrosquamatus | reverse complement strand
TTAAATCATCATCACCTGGGGAGGAGATGGAGGAATACGAACGTCTTCCCTGTAGCTGATTTTTATATTTAACTGAGCACACCAAATTCCTGCCTGATGGTGCTAGGATAAACATTTTAAAATGCCAGGATCTATCCAGTTGGGTCTAAGTGCTTAAGGAACTGGAAACGGTGAGACTCTGAGCATTAGTCCCACCTTAGGCACGAAAAGCTGGACGGGAGAATTTGGGACAATCCGTCTCTCCTTTTTTTTTCACGGGAGTCTCAACGCATCCAATAATGCTCACCTAAATCGCTCTTTCGTGCAATCACCGTGTCACAGTGGGGGCAGTGGAACTTGGCCACGTTTTCCGTGTGCTTCTGCAGGATGTGCATCTTCATGGTCCCACTCTGGGTGAAGCGAGCGTGGCAAATGTAACACTCGTAGGGCTTCTCACCTTTGGGAACCAGGGAGAGAAACGGTTAGCTCAAAGAGGCCCAGATGTGGAAAAGGCATTGTGGATTATGGGAAAGAGAATATGAGCTTGGATATATGGATATATATGGGTCTTTTTTATAGAAGCCAAAATCAAAAGTACATTTTGCTGACAAACAACACACACACTGTTTGTTTGCAGTTTCCTAAACAATTCTCCTTTTTTTTTTTATAGCTATTCTTGCATTTATTTCTTATAGCTTTTCTCAATCTTTTTCCCCTGTAGGAATCTTTGAAATTATTTCAGCTCTCAGGGAGCCTGAGTAAAAATTATGATATTTTCATCCCATAGTATGCTACCATGATCATAGAGTTACAATGTGTAAAAATTTCTACCATTGTGAGTGCTAAAATTGCAAAGCATGCTAAGTTAAAAAGAGAGAGAGAGAGAGAGGGTGGGAGGAAGGAGGAGGAAGAGAGACGGAGGGAGAGGAAGAGGGAGGGAGAAGGGAGAGAGAGGTAGGGAGAGAGAGAGGAAGAGAGAGGGAGATGGAGAGGGGGAGAGAGGGAGGGAGAGGGAAAGGGAGGGAGAAGGGAGAGGGAGGGAGAGAGAGGAAGAAGGAAGAGAGACGGAGGGAGAGGGAGAGAGAGGGGGAGGAAGAGGGAAAGGGAGGGAGAAGAAGGGAGAGGGAGAGAGGTAGGGAGAGAGGAAGAGAGGAAGGGAGATGGAGAGGGGGAGAGAGGGAGGGAGAGGGGGAGAGAGAGGGAAAGGGAGGGAGAAGGGAGGGAGAGAGAGGAA
>NW_015428226.1:0-1213 GCF_001527695.2 Protobothrops mucrosquamatus | reverse complement strand
TAGGGGTCTGGAGAACAACACGCCTGACTTTGTCTGTTGCTTTCGCCTCCGTCTGAACTGGGCATGTGCGGCCAGGCAGGAGGCGTGGCCATCGCAGACTTAGTCTTATTGGGTACAAGGGACTTCAGGAAACCCAATCAAGTGGATTATCCATCATCATGCTGAGAAATGGCGTTCAGGTAAGACCAACGCCCCTTTTTATCTATCCCAATGTTTTATGTCTCTGTGGCTTCCAATTGCAAACAAAACCTGCAACACAAGTGCAGCAGCAACATCTTCCTATTCAGGTTCCCAGAAACTGATGCTGAGTGAATTGCTGCTTTGAATATACAGTAGGAAGATATATAGAGACATCAGAACTAATATCAAATGCTTCTCATAACTTTATACAATTCATTCAATTACTTCAAATTTAATTATATGGGGCAGGGCTTAGTTTATTATGCAAAGATTGATTAAATTGTTATAAGAAACTAGTTCTTAGTTTAATCCCCAAGTTATAGTAAGCTCTGCTTGAGCTGGTTGGCCATACAATCAATTTTGTAATTTCAGAATATGGTATATGAGTGATCTGTGGTGTTTTCTTTAACTCAAATATGCTGTTATAATCTTGTGAAGAAATATAATCTTCATACTTGAACTAATAAACTGCCCTTTAGAAATTAAATTCAAATTGGGAACTGAGCAGGAATATACTAGTTTCAATTACCTTTCCAGTTGAGAAAAAAAAAATCCCATAGCTTCACAGTGGTCAAAGTATTTCTTAACTAGTCTGTTTTAGAGTTTGGGTACTGCACCAATTTAAAAACCTTACAGTAAGCGGAACCTGCACTATGTAATGCTTCTAATCAGGGCATCACCTATGCTATCTCCCAGGACGCTCCCGTTCACCTTTATCTCCTCCCTTGCCTGTCAATCTGCATTTCTGGAGTGTTCTCAAGAGCAATATTTCTCGACCTTAGCAACTTTAAGACAAGTGGACTTCAACTCCCAGAATTCCCCTGCCAGAAACTCTGCTCTAGACTAGAGTGTTTGCCACAAGAAAAATTGCTTCCTAGCAGGGAATTTCCAGGTCTGGTTTCCATACACACACACATGCTATACTGAAGCCTTGATCCTTTTTATGGACTTTGGCACCAAAAAATGATCACTTCTGCTGAAATTCAATGTATCTAGAAAGCAACAAATTTAAATGTTGAGAAGGAATAGTCTT
>NW_015428225.1:0-1213 GCF_001527695.2 Protobothrops mucrosquamatus | reverse complement strand
CCTTTTTGGCAGAATCTTCAGCTAGACTGGAGGGAGGTGTTAAGAGAGGGCTAAGTTTAGAGTCCTTGCACTGCAGGAAGTAACACAGGACGGACCTTCTCCAGAATCCCCGAAGCCTTATCTGACCGTTCCCAAGGAAATGCATTTAGTCTGGTGAGATTCTTGTAACATAGGTGTAATAAAACTTCTGCTTGAAGCTATTCATGAATGGTTCTGGTAGCTTGTGTCTGAGATTAATCAGTGCAAGGACTCTAAGCTTGGCCCCCTCTTTCCTTCCGTTCCCTCTCTTCTGAAGTCTTCTTTCCTTTCCTTTCCTTTCCTTTCCTTTCCTTTCCTTTCCTTTCCTTCCCTTCCCTTCCCTTCCCTTCCCTTCCCCTTTCTCTTTCTCTTTCTCTTTCTTTCTTTCTTTCTTTCTTTCTTTCTTTCTTTCTTTCTTTCTTTCTTTCTTTCTTTCTTCCTTCCTTCCTTCCTTCCTTCCTTCCTTCCTTCCTTCCTTCTTTCCTCCCTCTCTCCCTTCCTTTTCATTTGTTCTTCTTTTCTTCTTTCCTTCCTGGGGTGAAGCTAGAATTGAGGGAAGTGTTAAGACAGAACTAAGTTTAGAGTTTTTGCACTGCAGGATGAGACTCAAGGCTGACCTTCCCCAGAAGCCTTATCTGACCATTCCCAAGAGAATGCAGTCAGTCTTGTAACTCAGGTGACTATCAATAAAGCTTCTACTTGAAGCTATAAACAAGTGGTTTTCATGATAACTTTAACTCTAAAGTCTCCATCTTATCTAAATAATGGAATTCTTTCCCATTATCTGCCATATGCTTTTTTAACTGGTTGGAACATGGACTCGACCCAGCATCATACACTAAATTCAGCTGTGTAGTCCCTGGTTACAGCTCTACTCATGATTCCACCTGGGAATCTGATGACCAAGAATTAAGCCTTCTCAGCAATAGTATCACCATCCTTGGAATATTCTTCCAAGAATACTTGGATTAACAATGCCTCTGGGCTCAACATTATACACTTCTTCTTCTTCTTCTTCTTCTTCTTCTTCTTCTTCTTCTTCTTCTTCTTCTTCTTCTTCTTCTTCTTCTTCTTCTTCTTCTTCTTCTTCTTCTTCTTCTTCTTCTTCTTCTTCTTCTTCTTCTTCTTCTTCTTCTTCTTCTTCTTCTTCTTCTTCTTCTTCTTCTTCTTCTTCTTCTTCTTCTTCTTCTTCTTC
>NW_015428224.1:0-1213 GCF_001527695.2 Protobothrops mucrosquamatus | reverse complement strand
TTGAACACGTTCAGTGCATGCTTATTTTTAAACAGCCAAGGTCAAACAAGCTCCAGGATCTCCAAGACGGATGTATTTCTCCTGGTCTTCTGTTTCAGGAAATGCAACTTCTCTGCAGCCTGAGCAGGGGGTTGGACTAGATGACCTCCAAGTCCCTTCCAACTTTATTATTATTATTATTATTATTATTATTATTATTGTTGTTGTTGTTGTTGTTGTTGTTGTTGTTGTTGTTGCTGCTGTTGCTGTTGCTGTTGTTGTTGTTGTTATATCCCTACAATCCTGGAATTTTTTGGTAGTCTCCCAACCAAGGCTTAATCATGTCCTGTTTAGAGTCTGGGATCACTCATGGTCAGCTAGGAGCTGCCCCCTGTGAGTCCCATTAGGTCAGGCATGTCAAACTGCTGGCCCGCGGGCCAGATGCATCATACTGAAACCGTGCCCACCCCATTGCCGGCAACGGGGAAAAAGTCGCAATACGTCACGCAACATCATGTGACATCGCAAGTTTGATATGCCTGCACTAGGTAGACCAGACCATGAAATCAACTCCATAGGATGGTTAAATCTACTTTAAATGATAACACAATTCTGTTTCAGCTTAATATCAGAATTCTGTAAATCTGATCATGGTGTACCTCTTTCTCCTTCTTATAGTTCAGTGAATTAGGGAGGTGTCTGCCTGATCCACTTCTAAATATTGTCTTGATGTTCTGGTCTTAAGAAATATTTTACTGCCCTTTGCCTAAGCAACAATATATCCATCAAGGCAGTGGTGGGATTCAAATAGGTGAACCACCGGTTCTCTGTGTGGATGCCACTTCTGGAAGTCCATTCTGGGCCTGGGCAACAAAAAAATTAGCTACCGGTTCTGCCGAAGTGGTGCAAACTGGCTGAATCCCACCACTACATCAAGGTCATCTTCCTTACTCTTTACAGCCTTTCTGAGGCATTCCTGGATTAAGCATGCTATTCTCAAACTTCAGGGGTGCTCCGTAGGGAGGGGGGTCAAAAAAAGTCAAGATGGTGGCCATTATGTAACCAACGTCCCTTTTTCATGGATGTTGATAGCTTGTTGTGACCACCATTTTGACTTTTTGGACTCCCTCCCTGCAAACTATTGCAAACTTAAGCAAAAGATTCTTTAATGAAAAGGAGGAGGAGGAGGAGGAGGAGAAGAAGAAGAAGAAGAAGAAGAAGAAGAAGAAGAAGA
>NW_015428223.1:0-1213 GCF_001527695.2 Protobothrops mucrosquamatus | reverse complement strand
CAGTCGAGTTTCCCGCATTTGGGGAAATCGCAGGGGTCAGCACACCCGAAGTGCAATGGATGAGCCTCACCCTGGGAAAACCTCCTTCGTGATCAAGGTGTCTCCCCTGCCAGGTAAGTATGCTTTGCTTGGCGCCGGGACGCGCTCCCACGATCGCCTCACTCACTCCAGGTCATAGTGGCCCATAGTACGTCGCCCGAGTCCTCCCGACCACGCTTTTTCCACACGGTAACGTCCTGAAAACACCGCGAGAGGAGGCCGTAGGGGGTACACAGAACACTCGCCACCCTCCGTGCGCCGCGCTTACCGCGTCCCCATAATGCCCGGCGCCGGCGCCTTATCTGCATAAGGCCCGCGGAGCTCCTCCTCTTTCTCGGCCCTTCGCCGCGTGGATGGTGTGGGCTGGGCGGTGCCTCGCTCGCCCGGCTTTCTGCGGAGGCGTTGCCGGAGGTGCTGCTAGGGCGCAAGCGCAGCCTCGGAGTCTTGGCGTCCCTTCGGCCGCCTCCTTTGAGTTTTCAGTGTCTTGCAGGCTCCCTGCTAAATTATGACTTTACTGATTGTGCTAAGAAGTAAAACAATATAGTTGGTTGCTGATTTCCAATGTCAGCCCGTGAGAGGCACCGTGTTGCTTCTTATCCAATCCTCAGTTTGGATTGACTGAGGTGACTTAATCTGTTGACCAAATTGCAGTCTACATAAATCTTATGCCCAGTTATTTACAGTTAGAAATAACTGTAAATCCAGTATTTCTAGGGCCGTTATAATCTTTCCTTGTTTCACAATGGAACCCATGTTAAATTTACAATATAAAAATGCTGGTCTGTTACATTTTTTTTGATTCGGCTAACTCATAAGAAAATGCAACTAGGCAAAGGTTCAGCAAGAAGAGTATTGATTTATTACATTTTTAATTCATTTTCCCAAGGAACTCAAAATATAGTTCTTTATTCTCATAACAACCCTATGAAGTAAGTTTAATTAAGAAAACATGAGTGACATTACTGTCAGCCAGTTGTCTCTGTCAGGATGAGAATTTGAACCAGGAGAAGCAAAACACACAGACAATTTAAATGAAGTACTATGTGATAGTTTTAATGTAGGGAACAACTGATCCTGCAGAAAACTGTTGTTCAATTAAATAATACAGCACCGGATAGACAGATAGTGTGACCTGATATAAAACAGCTTCCTATGTTCTTATCCTTTTGGGAAA
>NW_015428222.1:0-1213 GCF_001527695.2 Protobothrops mucrosquamatus | reverse complement strand
TGGGAGTCCTTTGCAGGCGATGAAATGAGCCTGCTTCGAGAACAGGTCTATTACAGTCCAGATGACAGTGTTTCCACTACTTTCAGGTAGGTCTACTATAAAGTCCATAGCTATTTCTTCCCATGGTTGAGAAGGGTCTGCCACGGGTTGCAGTAGTCCAGGGGTTTTCCCTGGGATTCTTTTCATTGTGGCACATACAATACAACTTTTTACATAGTTTTCCATATCCTTTTTTAGCCCCGGCCACCAGAATTGTCGGCGGGTGAGGTGTAGGGTTTTCAAATATCCGAAGTGTCCAGCCTGTTTTTCATCATGGCTGTGTTTGAGAGCATTAAGACGGAGGGCTTCTGGCAAATATAGTTTTCCCCCCATGTAAGCCAAACCATCCCTGCACGTTAGGGAGGTTTGATTATCTTTGAACCATTGGTCGGTGAGGAGTTCTCGTTTTATTTTCTTCGCTCCAGGGTCATCAGGATTGGGGACCCTGCGAGGTGCAAGTTGATTGGCAGTTTGTGGATTGGGGATAATTGCCTCGTTAACCTCTTCTCGTTTGCTCTTGTATTGGGGTAGCCGGGATAGCGCATCAGCTAGCAAGTTCTTTCCTCCGGGTATGGACTTTAGAGTGAAGTCGAAGCGTTAAAGTACTGTGCCCACTGCACTTGCTTTGGGGACAGCTTGCGGGGAGTTTTCAGCACTTCTAAATTTTTGTGATCTGTCCATACCTCAAATGGCACCTTGCTCCCCTCCAGATAGTGTCGCCAGTTTAATAGTGCCCATCTAATCGCAAAGGCCTCTTTCTCCCAGATTGCCCATCTCTGCTCGCTCTCAGTAAATTTCTTAGAGGTGTAGGCGCAGGGTTGCAGGATCCCATTTTTGTTCTTTTGCAGTAACACAGCTCCAACTGCCAAATCGCTGGCGTCGGCTTGGATCACAAAGGGTTCCCCTGGGCAGGGGTGCTTTAGGGCCGGTTCAGCAGCAAATAGTCTCTTTAAATTTTCAAAAGCTGTTTGACAGCATTGTCCATGCTAGTGGTTGGCCCGGTCGTGGCTTCCCTCCTCCTTTGCCTGTTTTGAGTAGTTCTGTAAGGGGTAGGGCAATCTCGGCAAAAGAGGGGATGAATTGACGATAAAAGTTGGCAAAACCCAGAAAGCTCTGGAGCTGTTTGCGAGTGTTTGGGGGCTGCCATTCGATTATAGCTTTCACCTTGGCTGGA
>NW_015428221.1:0-1213 GCF_001527695.2 Protobothrops mucrosquamatus | reverse complement strand
TCATTGGGCTTTTCTGGCTAAAATATACAAGATACAGATTCCTTGCAATACAACCAAACTCAGGTTTGCCTAAAAGAGCTCTAAGGATTTGCTCAACACTTATGAAAGGGTAGCAATCCAAAGAGACAGATGTGTCTTAAGTCATCCCCTGCTTCCAGAATGAAAGTGGTAATATCTTCTGCCCATTCAGTGCTACTTTCATCACTTGAGTTTGGAAGCCATAAGACAGGGGGTCTTCAAACTTGGCTCTTTTATGACTTGTAGACTTCAACTCCCAGAATTCCTCAGCCAGCATCCCTGCCATAAGAGAACACAATGCATGAGTGAAAGCTAGTTCCATCCTGAGCAATGAGCTGATTATATCCCAAATCCAGTGGTATTTTGTCTGGCTTGCTTTTCTCCAGAAGTAGAAATTCCTGAAGCTATGCTCAAAACAAGAACTGCTTTCGTTGGCTGAGTGTGGAATTGCCAATATTTGAACAGATTGCGGTAGTTTGTAGCAACAGTTTCATCTTCCATAATCAGCAAATAATATTTAGCTCACACCTTAAGAAGCTTCTGTGGCTGATTCTTGCTTAGTAAACATATTAGAGGAATATAAATCAGGGTATTGTATTTTTCTCCTGTTAATTAAGCGTGAGCAGATATAGGATGGTATAAGGACATTTGGCTATATACTGATCATTCCTTCAGCACTACAAAGGAAGTAGCATTTCTTTATTATTACATAGAATTCCTTGAAAATACATTTGTCTTCTTTTCTAAATTTTTTGGGTCACCACGATGTAAAAAAGATGCTGAGACTCTAGAAAGAGTACAGAGAAGAGCAACAAAGATGATTAGGGGACTGGAGGCTAAAACATATAAGGAATGGTTGCTGGAATTGGGTATGTCTAGTCTAATGAAGAGAAGGACGAGGGGGGACATGATAGCAGTGTTCCAATATCTCAGGGGCTGCCACAAAGAAGAGGGAGTCAAGCTATTCTCCAAGGCGCCTGAAGGCAGGATGAGAAACAATGGGTGGAAACTGATCAAGGAGAGAAGCAACTTAGAACTAAGGAGAAACTTCCTGACAGTTAGAACAATTAACCAGTGGAACAACCTGCCTCCAGAAGCGGTGAATGCTCCAACACTGGAAGTTTTTAAGAAGAGACTGGACAGCCATTTGTCTGAAATGGTGTAGGGTTCCTGCCTGAGCAGGGGGTTGGACTCG
>NW_015428220.1:0-1213 GCF_001527695.2 Protobothrops mucrosquamatus | reverse complement strand
AGACTCATAAACTGTCTGGAGGTGATCTAACATTGTCTTTATTTCTGCTGACTAAAAATACTGAGAACAAGGAGCCCAAATTACTACCCAAATTCTACAATTCTTTCAACACAAAATGAATGGATGAATGAAAAAGAAAGAAAGAAAGGAGGAAAGGAAGGAAGGAAGGAAGGAAGGAATGAAGGAAGGAAGGAAGGAAAGAAGGAAGGAAGGGAGTCATAGCAGCTTGAGCCTTTGGTTACTCTGGGGGCGAAGATTAAGTGGAAACAGAAAAAACACAATAAATAATGTTACTAATCTTTTTGTCTAAAGAATCGAGAGAATTGTTAAGCAAGGGTTTCTATACCAGGATCTGAAACTCGGTAGCCAAAATGAGGGGAATGAACCAAAAGTTGACAAAGGTCTGCAATGGGAAAATGGATCCACAGCATAATTTTCACTTTGTTCTGACTGGAGTGATCCAGAAAAAGGGATTAATAAAAATATATAAGCTACAGCCCAGTAGAGCCAGAAACAAATCACTTCAGTTTTTTGATACTGCTTGATGTCATGGAATCCAGAGTTGCTTTCAGACATCAAGATGTGCTATAAGAGGAAAACTGCTACAAATTATTTTTAAAAATATTTTAAAAAATGATTTATTTCAAATTTATTAAAAGGAGAAGGAGAAGGTTGTGAAGGTAGCTCCTCTACATGGTTACAGTATTTGAATCTCTTTGTTATTAGATCTTCTGCCAGTATTTGCAGTTTCAAAGTCCTCCATGCCTAAGGATTTGCATGAAGGTGTGTAAACATTAACAAACTTTGATGAAACTTGAAAGGAATATATATACATTTACAGGCTCACACGCACATGCACAATCTCTCCTTACTGCCTGATAAAGGAGAACCATATCATATCCATCCTGCAGGGACCGTAAACACTCATCCCTTAGAGAGCCTAAAAGAATACACATCATTAATTAAAGAAAGCAAGAAACCAAAAGTTGCCTCCATTAAAGCCAAACAGTTGACAAATTATTTTAAAAACATTTAGTATAAGCATATTGAAAGCCAAAACCTGTGTGGAATAATATATTATGTTTCTGCATGATATTATTTGAAAGATTAAAAAAAAACACATCATTATAATTGTTAAATGAGATGGGAAATGGGAAGGTAGAGAAGGGAAAAGTGAACAATGTGCTTGTTCCTCAGTCCAGGATTCATGGGA
>NW_015428219.1:0-1213 GCF_001527695.2 Protobothrops mucrosquamatus | reverse complement strand
GCCCTCTCTGTGGGAGCGGACTGGTCGAAGGGAGGTATTTGGTAGGAGGCGGTCTTGCAAATACCTAGGTCCATTGCCATGGAGCGCTTTAAAGGTTGTTACTAACACCTTGAAGCGCACCCGGAAGGCCACAGGCAGCCAGTGCAGCTCACGCAGGAGAGGTGTTACATGGGAGTATCTAGAGGCCCCCAAAATCCCCTGCGCGGCCGCATTCTGAACTAGCTGGAGCCTCCAGGTGCACCTCAAGGGGAGCCCCATGTAGAGAGCGTTGCAATAGTCCAGGCGGGAAACAACGAGGGCTTGAGTGACTGTGCGTAGGGCGTCCCGATCCAGAAAGGGGCGCAACTGGCGTATCAGGCAAGCCTGATGAAAAGCCCCCCTGGCCACGGCTGTCATATGATCGTCTAAAGACAGCCGAGTGTCCAGGAGGACGCCCAAGTTGCGGGCCCTCTCCGTGGGGGCTAATGACTCACCCCCGATATCCAGGGATGGAGCCAACTGGCTATGTCGTGACGCCGGAAACCACAGCCACTCGGTCTTGGATGGGTTGAGTCGAAGCCTGTTCCTCCCCATCCAGACTCGCACGGCCTCCAGGCACTGGGACATCACTTCCGCGGCATCGTTGGGGTGGTCCGGGGTGGAGATGTACAGCTGGGTGTCATCTACGTACTGATGAAACTCCACCCCGAAACCACGGATGATCTCACCCAGTGGCTTCATATAAATGTTGAACAGGAGAGGTGAGAGGACCAACCCCTGTGGTACCCCACAAGTGAGGCACCTCGAGGTCGACCTCTGCCCCCCCTGCCAACACAAATTGCGACCGGTCCGAGAGGTAGGAGGAGAACCACCGTAAAACGGTGCCCCCCAACCCCAACCCCCCTAACCGGTGCAACAAGATACCATGGTCGATGGTATCAAAAGCCGCTGAGAGGTCTAGCAGGACCAGGATAGAGGAACAGTCTCTATCCTGTGGGAAGTTAGCAAAGAGAAGGAAATATTAAAAAGGCAGAAAGAAAGAAAGATATTGTTCACCAAAAGGATTTTTAAAAGCATTTTTTGAAAAGCAGAAACCAAACCTGGCCTCATCTCTTTGCCCAAAGCAGTAGCTAGTCTTATACATATGCAGATGTGGAACCATCAGGAAGTTTGGAGCCAGGGATCTCAAGACAAAAGAAGCTCTTAAGAGTCATTAGCCCCATCACCTGGGAAG
>NW_015428218.1:0-1213 GCF_001527695.2 Protobothrops mucrosquamatus | reverse complement strand
AAGGAAGGAAGGGAGGGAGGGAGGGAGGGAGGAAGGAAGGAAGGAAGGAAAGAAAGAAAGAAAGAAAGAAAGAAGGGAGGGAAGGAGGGAGGGAGGGAGGAAGGGAGGAAAGAAAGAAAGAAAGAAAGAAAGAAAGAAAGAAAGAAGGGAGGGATGGAGGGAGGGAGGAAGGGAGGAAGGAAGGAAAGAAAGAAAGAAAGAAAGAAAGAAAGAAAGAAAGAAAGAAAGAAAAGAAGGAAGGAAGGAAGGAAGGAAAGAAAGAAAGAAAAAAGAAAGAGAAAGAAAGAGGGAGGGAGGGAGGAAATGGAGAGGAAAAAGGAAGAAAGGAAGGGAGGATAGAAGGAAAGGAAGGAGAGAAAGAAATGAAAAGAAAGAAGGGAAGAAAGAAAAGAAGGAAGGGAGAATGGGGAGGAGGAAGAAAGAGAGAGGGGAAAATGAAGAGGGAGAAAGTGAGTGAGTGAGTGAGGAAAGAAGGCAGGAAAGTAGGAAGGCAGGCAGGCAGGCAGGCAGGCAGGCAGGCAGGCAGGCAGGCAGGCAGGCAGGCAGGAAGGAAGGAAGGAAGGAAGGAAGGAAGGAAGAAGATACAGATGAGGGAGGGAGAAAGGAAGATGGATGGATGGAGGGAGGGCAGAGAGATGAAGGAAGGAAGGAAGGAAGGAAGGAAGGAAGGAAGGAAGGAAGGAAGGAAGGAAGGAAGGAATTCCACAGCTAAAACCTATGGAATTCCACAGCTTAGATATGATGCTATATTGTACAAAGAACTACAAGGGAGTGAATAATAATACTGCAGGACCTGTTTAACCAGTGTAAATTTGCCATTTTTTTGGGTAACCCAGTAAATTAAAATGGTTCTTTAATGATATGTTGAAAATTCTGCAAACATTTAAAATGGCAGCATTCTTTCAAATGCCACTATCGGATCACCGTGATTTGATTTCTCGGAATGTGGCTAGGCTTTGTTTTTGCTCTTGGTAAAATTCACCACACCTGGGCCCCTGCAGGTTTATAATTATTAAATATTAGCATGGTTTTTATTTTCCAGTTTCGGAACTGGTGTTCTTTTTGTTTATGGCTGGGTTAATGACCTTAATAGAATTCACACCGCTCTTTTAAAATTTAGCATTTTTTGCCACGTGTTAAGTCTCGCTGTGCATGTTTGTGTACATCTCTCTCTCTCTCTCTCTCTCTCTCTCTCTCTCTCTCTCTCTCTCTC
>NW_015428217.1:0-1213 GCF_001527695.2 Protobothrops mucrosquamatus | reverse complement strand
GAAGTACAAATATAAATTAAATAAATAAATCCAAAAATAGAAAAATAGTAAACGTGCTACAACATTTTTACTGCATTTCTTTCTCTTTTCTAGAGAGGAGTCCAATGCTTTTATTCCTGAGACTAACAGCTCTAATAGAATAAGCCAGGGCTTTTCAACCAGTGGTACGGGTACCACCTGTGGTACATTAGCACCTGGCAGGTGGTACGTGACCATCCCAGAAAAGTGGTAGTGGGGGAGGGGAATGAGCTGAACCGGTGGCAGCATCACACAAGCCTGAGCGAGAGATGGCTGGAGCTGCAGGGCTGTTAGGGCTCAGTGGAAGCGCCAGGATCAGTGCTTCTTCGGGGCTGTCAGGGCTCAGCAGAAGCACCAGGATCAGCGCCGGGATCCAGCTGGAGCTTGGCGCTGATCCTGGCACTTCTGCTGAGCCCTGAAGAAGCACCAATCAGCTGGAAAGCAGCACTGATCCTGGCGCTTCTGCTGAGCCCAGAAGAAGTGCCGATCAGCTGGAATGTTGCAGCATCTCCAGGGTCTTGTGATTTACATTCAGATGCTTGGCAACTGATTCATATTTATGATGGTCACAGTGTCCCAGGGTCATGTGAAGTGACCAAAACCTGCTGCAACCACCCAGCAGACGGGGGGAATAAAAACCAAACACCCCCCCACCCCACCCCCACTGCCAATCCTCAACAGAAATGCTCACAAGAATGAAAACCTCGGACAGGAGGAAGAGCGCCACCGGGCGGGCGGGCAGGCAGGCGTCTTGCTCGGCTGTGGCTTGGGGGGCACTTTTTTCAGTGCCATTGTAACTTCGAACAGTCACTAAGCGAACTGTTGTAAGTCGAGGACTACCTGTACTTCATCACTTTTTTCCATTTTTGGGGGGTCATCAAGTTTTTGATACCTTGCTAGGCAACTGGTGGTACTCGGATGTTGCCATATACTAAAAGTGGTACAATGGGTGAAAAGGTTGAAAAGCCCTGGAATAAGCAACCAAAGTCCTTGATACTTGTATTTCATATTTCCTCATTACATCAGTATTATTTAGAGCATATTCTGTTAGCGGGTTTGGTCTGTTTTTGCAAGGACACTGCTAAATATTACCCAGAAACAAAAGATCCTCTGATTTTTTTTTAAAAGGAGCAGTCTAACACACATGGTCATCATATGTACTGAAATATATTATTTTCAAAACATTTGAGAAGCA
>NW_015428216.1:0-1213 GCF_001527695.2 Protobothrops mucrosquamatus | reverse complement strand
TGCCTGATTTTCCAAAGTCTGTTTGCCACGGTCCTTTAGCAAATCACTGGAGGGGATCCCGGGAGCCTGAAACCTCTTGTCGCTAAGCAAGGCGGATGTTACGAGAGTTTTGCCCCCTTTCGCGACCTCTTTTGCCGCAGTCGTGAAGCGAATCCCCGCGGTTTTTAAGTGAATCCCACGGTCGCTAAGCGAATCTGACACCCAACATGAACTCGGCTGGTCGGAAGCCGGCTGGGAAGGTCTCAAATGGCGATCAGGTCCCCGGGGCGGGGGGGTTAGTGTCACGCGATCCCCTTTTGCGACCTTCTGCCCAGCAAAGCCACTGGGGAAGTTAAGGTTCGCTTAACGACCGTGGGACTCACTTAACGACTGCAGCGATTCACTGAACAACTGTGGCAAGAAAAGTGGTTAAAAACGGGGCGAAGCTCACTTAACGCTCAGCAACATACATCTGGGGGGGGGCGCGCTCCATTGTGGTCGTACGTCGAGGGCTACCTGTAGCGGTCGCCATTTTATTTTGTCACCAGCAGGGGGCAGAGCGACCCTCACGCCGGGTTTAAAGCGCGATTGCGTCTGCCAGGGGCAAAAATGATGATTCGAATTTTTTGTGCCGGGTGCGTGTTTGTGTGTGCTTGCTTCTGCTCTGTTAATCCTGGTTTGCTTTTGTGTGTGTGTGTGTGTTCTTTTTTTTCCCCAATTCTCCTTGGGGCCCGCCCGCCTGCTTTTCTCGATTTTCCCCTTTAAAGAGGAGCCTCCCCCAGCAGGAGCAGCGTCCGGCTCTGGTTCGCGACGAGTTTATGACCTCTTTGTACCCCCCCGGTGCCCAACCCCTGACCTTTGTCCCTGCCTACTTCGGCTAATCGGACCGATAAGGGGAGCCCCGGCTGCTCCCGAAAGTTGGACTTCACCCCCATCGGATCAGCACAAGGGGACGTGCCAAACGAGGCGATCTGGGGACAAGGCTTGGTGGAAGGAGGGTGTGTGTGTGGAGGGTGCGATGGGGTGCGGGGGAAGAAAGCAAGAAGGAAAGAAACAACCCCCCTCTCCTTTAAAGACGACCCTTCCCCCCAAAAAAAGCCTCCCCCAACGCTGCTTTCCCAACTTTGGGGGGGGAAAAAACAACCAAAAACTTGATGAGCAATGACAATCGCCTTGCGCAAGTTTTGAACTCCTGGGATAAACAGCGGAGGAGGGGAACAAAAGGGTGGGGGTG